>NC_057806.1:226454347-226643057 GCF_018294505.1 Triticum aestivum | reverse complement strand
ATACAGTTTGCCATATTGCTTAGTATGAACATGGCAAGTTCCTCTAACCTGCAACCCATCAGTTGCCATGTCACTTAATAAAAATGTGGCAACTCTCTCTAGATCATACAGTTTGCCATATTGCTTAGTATTAACATGGCAAGTTCCTCTAACCTGCAACCCATTAGTTGCCATGTCACTTAATAAAAATGTGGCAACTCTCTCTGGATCATACAATTTGCCATATTGCTTAGTATGAACATGACAAGTTCCTCTAACCTGCAACCCATCAGTTGCCATGTCACTTAATAAAAATATGGCAACTCTCTCTTTATCACAACCTGAAACAAACACTTCTTGCCACAGCACTCAAGGAAATCATGGCAACTTTTGTCTTAACGACACACCCAATTTTTTCCATGCTACTTCATAAACACACGACAACTTTTCTATGACTTTCAAAAAATTGCCATGTTGCTTTCAAATAAAAATAAAAATAAAATAAATAAACCCCTACTATTTACTTATCTTGGGCATGCCATATTACCCGCATTTTCATTTAGTGTTCATTTCATTCAGTAGCTCATTTCTTGGGCATATCACTGCCATTTTTTGTGGCATGTCCACTCACTTTTTGAATTTTTTACTTGCCATGTTACTGGATAAAACAAATGCCAACTCTCTATGTACCATAACCTAAACCAAATTAGCCATTCTACTGCACAAAATCATGGCAACTTTCTCTAAACCATATCACATCACTTGCCATGCTACTACATAGAAACACAGAGGATGAAGATCATAATAATTGACACCACAATTATTTTATTTTCAGCATTCTCATCTTCGATAGTTTTTCAACGCAATTGCCATTGTTGTCCATGTTTGACAGTATTGTCACTATTCTTTTACAGCAACATGGTTCGCAACCACCAGGAAGCTGAAGACGATGACTTGATGCCTCCACCACAGAATGATAAGTTGAATTTGCTCCCTCAGGGATTTTGGTAATTCATGACAACATACATGTTGTTGGACTAACATTTTCATCTAGTATATCTCAGGAGAAGTTCAATGTTGGCACGACAAGGATTTGTGGATGTGGACCCTTCAAAATGCTATGGAAACATATTGACATAAAGCTCTAAGACTCTTCATTTTTGGTTAAGTGATCCAAGATTACATTGAGTCCATAGGAAAGCCAATACTATTAAGTGGGGATGAGGTTTTGATCATGACTTAGTTGCTCAAGTGCTTGAAGATATTGCTCCAAAACCCTCAACCACTTTCCCACAATCAAATCCGTCCAAACCCTAATTATCAAACTCGTTCATACACATCTGGGCCCATCGAGTTGAACCTAGACAGAGCCACAGCCAAACCGTAGAAACTAGGTTCCACCGAGATGACATTCTGTAACATCCCAAATTTTCAATTTGGAATGTTATACATAGGTCATTCATGCATATCATATTTTATTGCATTTCGTTTTGTGATCCTCGAAATCCTAAGCAACTCAAGGACATTCGGAGATAGTTGGGGATTTTCCCTCGTTCTCATATTTGAGTTTTATCAAATATTGAAACAAGGATCACTTTGGTTTTAATTATTTTTTCTCCCCAAAAATATTTCATATTAAAATTATATGAGAGGAGATAATATGACTTCTCCAAAATAAATGAAATGTTGGAGGAAAAATATTTGTATTTTTATTTGGGGTTTTATCGCTATTTTATTTGAATTGGAAAAAATATGTGTTTTTCAAAATTGCATTAGAGGACCAAATAAACGTTCACCTTGTCCGCCATATTTTTAGAGGACGGGGAAAATTTATTTCAGGATTTTTGAAGTCCGTTTAGTATTTCTTTTCTTCGTTTTTCTGCGCGTCAGATTTGTTTTTTTTAATGAACCGCCTTACCGGGCCATGTCCGCCTGGGACACCGACCCGGTCGGCCTCTTAAAAGGCCGAGGCCCGAGCCGCGAGCCCCGCCCAGATCCGCCGAACCCTAGCCGAGACCTGCCAGCGCCGTCGTCGTCGGACGCCGCCGCCGCCCCACCGCCGAACGCCGCCGCCGCCGGAGTACGCCGCCGTCGCCGTCCCGTTCTACGAGGTAGCCGTCGTTTTTTTAGAAAAACCGATTGGTTTTTCGTAAACCTAGATCTAGTTTTTTTATTAGATTGTTTTTTCCAATTTTCTTGGTTTATTTATTTTGCGGACGTCCGTCCGTACGTTCGTTTTAACGAACGTCGTTCATCCGTTAGTCACAAACAGCGAACGTTCGTTCATTAGCCTGTTCGTCAGTTTTTTTTTCAGGGTTTTTTGCGATTATTTTTTACCGCGATTTCTGCCCTGATCTTAGTTTTAGTTTATCTTTTCGCTCGTTAGTCGAAATCAGGAGATTCAAGCGCCTGGATCTTCGTCTCGAAGCCCTCTTTCTGTTTAACCAACTTGAACAAGATTTTGGTACTATAAAATTTGACTTTGGTCCAGATTAGTAATCGAATCTTGTTTCTTTCGCAGTTTGAGTTTCGTTGCTTCGTTTGATTTGATACTTTTTGCAAACCGGAGTTCTTCAGTTGAACTTTCTGGTTAGATCTTCTTATTTGAGATTTACCCGTGCATTCTTGCTTGATTGCTTATGTATGCTATTGTTTGTTTGCGATAGAACACCCGGAGTGCGAAGCGTGCTACTGCGAGTCTTTAGGATTTGCAGATCGTCAGCAAGGCAAGTAACACTTTGATCATACCCCTTTATCACCTAGTTTTTATGCATTAGTTTCAGCCTTCACACATTGCATGAGTAGGATCTCTTAACATGTTGGTCTGGGAAGTAGATAATGAGGTAGAACCTATTACCTGTTTTGTTATCAAACCCTTGGGAGTTACTTCTACGTTATGCTTATATGACATGCTATGCTCGTAGACGTGGATTGGGTTTGGGTGCATCCATAACAGATGTGAGTTGTTAATTAATGGTTTAACTTAAGGTGGCAACTTTAATACACATCTGGGTGGATTGCTTGTGGGCACCTGCAGAATCCAGTGTTGTCCTAGGATATCCCGGAGTACCCGTGTGATCATCCTACGGTCCGGCACCCATGCTCAAAGGGATCATAACACTATTCATGCTAGAAACTTCCGTGTGCAGCCACAAGCCATTATGGGCTCTGGCATAGTTTAGTAAGTTGCGTGAGTTCTTGAAGAGGTGGATTAGCAGATGTAGGGGATTGTAGGTGTACCGGTCCGCCCGGAGTAGAGAGCAAATGCTTCTGAAAGATTGTGTCTCGGTCATCCGTTTCTCAAACACCCTGTAGTACGAGAAATCCAACGGAGGAGATCGAGTCTTGTGGGCAAAAGTGCACAAACCTCTGCAGAGTGTATAAACTAATCATGGTTAGCCGTGTCCCCGGTTATGGACATCTTGAGTATCTGGTTCGTGGATTATCATATGGATCTCATCACTCTAAATTAATCTGTTGGGTTGATAACTACTTTTAATTGGGATTGAGTTGGAGGAACCTTCTCAATATTGTTCAACTACCATGATAGTTAAATAAAATATATTCCTTTGTTGTAGGAAAAAATTGGCTTTTCGCAAAACATATTAACCATACAGCCTCCACCAGCCATATATGCATGTAGTGATAGCATTTATCTGTTCATTACTCTCTGTGTTACATTGCCATCATATTTCATGTGCTGACCTATTTTCGGGCTGCAACGTATCATGTTGCAGACTTTTCAGATGAGGAGCAAGGTGCGATAGGTCGTTTGTCATGCACTCAGCTATGCCGTTGGAGTTGATGGACTCACTTTATCTTCCAAGCCTTCCGTTGTTATCGTATTAGATGGCCTTAAGCCATATTTATTATATTAAGTTCTCTCTTGAGACATTCGATGTAATAAGTGTGTGATTGCCACTTTGTTATAAATCCTTCGAGTACTGTGTGTGTCACCATTACCGATCCAGGGATGACACTAAAGCACAGAGACTTGGCCGTTTGAGGTTTGGTCGCTACACATTCGGTCTCACCGAAGTGTAGTGACCAAGTTTTTGTAACCCTTCCATCCTATTTCGAAATCACCCGAGTTGGTTTGATCGGAATTACCAAAAAGAGGTCTTTCTTAGGTCATCGCACATCGTTCCCTTCTAGTTGATCCGTTCGGTCTCACCAAAAATCCCAACGTTTGAATCTTTTACATATGTCGGTCTCACCGAGATTTTGTTTTGGTGTCACCTAGTTGAGTCAAAAGGTTGTAATGGTTGGATTCTTGGTGAAGGCTATATATATCCCTCCACCCGCTCTCACTCTCGAAGAGAGCCATTAGAACGAAACTACACTTCCACTATTCATTTTTCGAGAGAGAATCACCTACTCATGTGTTGAGATTAAGGCATTCCAATAGAGAATCACCTACTCATGTTGATATTAAGGCATTCCAATCCAACTATTTGAACCTTGATTTCTAGCCTCCCCAAGTTGCTTTCCACTCCAATCCTTCTCCTACCCAAGCCAAATCTGTGAGAAAGTGATTGAGTGTTGAGGAGACTATCTTTTGAAGCACATGAGAAAAGAGTTAACCATCAGCACACCATCTATTACCTTTTGGAGAGTGGTGTCTCTTAGACTAGTTTGGTGTTACTTGAGAGCCTCCAAGATCATGTGGAGTTGAACCAAGGAGTTTGTAAGGGCAAGGAGGTTGCCTACTTCGTGAAGATCTACCCCAAGTGAGGCTAGTCCTTCGTGGGCATAAGCCATGGTGGAATAAACAAGATTGCTTCTTCGTGGACCCTTCATGGGTGGATCTCTACTTGGACCCGCTTAGCCGTTACCCTTCGTGGGTTGAAGTCTCCATCAACGTGGATGTATGGTAGCACCACCTATCGGAACCACGCCAAAAACCACGTGTCTTCATTGCGTTTGATCTTCCCATCTCTACCCTCTTTACTTTCTGCACACTTGCATTTTGTACTATTTCCGTTGCTCTATTCTAGATATGGATGTGTATAAAGTATTGGTTGCAACTTAACTAGTGCTAAAATCTGCCTAAACTTCAAAAAAAAAACTAAGAACTGCACCTTTGGTTGGTTAAGTTTCTATTCATCCCCTCTAGACTCTATCTTCTTGATCCTACAATTGGTATTAGAGCCTTGGTCTCCATTGCCTTGGTTTAATCACCATTGGAGGAAGCTGGATGTGTCTACTTTTGGGAGTTTTAGATGTAGAGTGCCTACTCTTTATGGAGAGTACTACAATTCTTGGAGAGATGAAATGCTTGATATCTTTGATGAATTTAACTTGAGCAAGTATATTCATACCCCATATGTGCGTCCTATTGATCCCTTGAACCCCACTCATGAAGAGGAAATTGACATGCTTCGTAATCTTAGAACTGCTAATCTTATCATTTTAGG
Organism: Triticum aestivum; assembly: GCF_018294505.1. Classification (NCBI taxonomy): domain Eukaryota; kingdom Viridiplantae; phylum Streptophyta; class Magnoliopsida; order Poales; family Poaceae; genus Triticum; species Triticum aestivum. The sequence goes on along the minus strand of NC_057806.1, from coordinate 226,637,661 downwards.
ATTGTTCATATGCAAAGCTTTGAGTGCGCCTATACTTTGTGGAAGGACTTAGAAATGCGCTATACCAATTAATCTTTGAAGAACCTTGACAAAATCCTTCATAAAACCATTTTCATAAGATGAAGCCCAGTGATCCTGAATTTGTTTATTGTCTTTTTGAGATTCATGATCTTATGCGTGCTAAAGGTGATGTTAGAACTATTGGCAACATCATAATGGAAGCCATTAGAATTCATACTCTTGAACATTGTCATAATCATAGAATTAATGAATCCATTCCCCTAGGTGATGATCACATACCTATCGATGATGGCAACGTTGAGCATGGTTGTTATGATGAGGATGAAGAATTCGACATCGAATAAGAGAAGACTACGAGGAATATATATCATGGCAAATCTTCAAGATTACATGGCTAGAGGAAAATAATGGTTTCTTGATAGTGGAGGCACCGATTACATGACCGGAGATAGAGACATGTTTCGTGAGCTTGCTAAAAATGATGGTCCATGCAAGTATGTGACTTTTGGAGACAACTCCAAGGGTAAGGTACTTGGCCTTGGTAAGGTGGCCATATCCGATGCTAGCTCCATTCAAAATGTTATGCTTGTTGAATCTCTTGGGTACAATCTTCTTTCCGTATCTAGACTAGCAGACTTTGTTTCAATGTTCTATTTACGGAAGTAGATTGCCCAGTGTTTCGTCGAGATAATCATAATATGGTCTTTACCGGCATTCTTAGAGGTGATAAATACATTGTTGATTTCACTAAAAGCGCCCAACCTTGTACATGTTTTATTGCAAAATCTTCTAAAGGTTGGTTATGGCATAGAAGACTAGGACATGTTGGCATGTGAAATATTGATAAACTTGTCAAAGGAGATCATATTCTTGGTGTTAAAGATGTTATCTTTGACAAATATAGACTTTGTAGTGCTTGTCAAGCAGGAAAACAAGTTGGGGGAAGTCATCCCGTGAAGAACATCATTACCATAAGAATACCACTCGAGCTACTTCATATGGATCTTTTTGGTCCCAACGCTTACAAGAGCCTTGGTTGTAACTCTTTTGGTTTGGTCATTGTTGATGATTCTTCGAGATTTACGTGGGTGTTATCGATGACAAATCACTGATACAAAAGATCTTCAGGAACTTCACTACAAAGGCTCAAAGTCAGTTTGAGGTGAAGATCAAGAAGGTTCAGAGCGACAATGGAATGGAGTTCAAGAATGCTAATGTGGATACTTTTCTTGATGAAGAGGGTATCTCACATGAGTTCTCGACTACATAAACACCTCAATAAAATGGAGTTCTTGAGAGGAAGAACCATACCCTTATCGAGATGGCAAGAACGATGCTAGATGAGTACAAGACACCAAAACATTTTTGGGTGGAAGCGATTAAGACGGCTTGTCATGCTACATATCAACTTTATCTTCACAAGCTTATTGGTAAAACGACATACAAGCTACTCACCGGTAACAAGCCCCAAGTTGGATATTTTCGAGTATTTGGCTCAAAGTGTTACATTCTTGATAAGCATCGTTGTTCAAAATTTGCTCCTAAATCCCATGAAGGTTTCCTACTCGGTTACAGATCAAACTCTCACACTTACCATGTCTACAACAACTTCACACAAAAAGTTGAAGACACGGTAGATGTGAAATTTGATGAATCTAACGGCTCGCAAGTCGAGCAACTGCTAATTAATGTAGGAGATAAAGATCCTTCGGAAGCAATCCAAGACTTGTGTATTGGCAAGATTCGTCCCTTGGAGGTGAAGGTGAGTACCTTATCTTATGCGGAGCATACTACGGTCATCCCCATGGACCTACCTACGTATCCCCAAGTGCCTAGTGGACCAATGACACGAGCCTGTGCAAGAGCTCTCGAAACCGAGGTGACATCTCTGTTTGTGATATTCTGTATGACCCACTTGAGACATGGCTACTACCTAAAGCCGGAACGCTATGTGTGATTAGGTATGGAGAAGACCCTCTTGGAGATGCTCGTGAAGATGGACAAGTCCCCAAGTACACAAATGAGGGAGCATGAAGAAAGGAACTAGAGAAAGCTCCCAGGGTCCGGACATCTGGCCTCGGCCCCGGACATCTGGCCTCGGCCCCGGACATCCGGCCCCTGAAGATATCAACAACAGTATTAGCCCAACAGCCAAAGTGCTACAGGGCCCCGACATCTGCCCCGACGGGCACAGACATCCGGCACCAGCCCCCGGAAATCTGGCCCCTCCTTCATAGAATGCAACCAAAGCCAACTGAAGCCATCCCCGGACATTCAGCCTCCTCAGCTCGGACATCCGGCCCGTCCTAAGGGTCGCACATCTGCCCCCCTACGCGTAGTGTAATGGGCCACCGGCCCATGTACCCATCCATTCGCCCCAACTTGTACTAAGACTATAAATAGACCTCTCCCCTCTCCATCTAAGGTTAGCAATGTGATAGCTCATTTGAGATAAAGCTTTTCTCATCCACTTATTCCCTACTCCTTTAGAGACTGAGGCCTCCTCAAGGAGAAGATCCCCCAAGTGGATTCAAGACCTCCTCAAGGAGAAGATCCCCCTAGTGGACTCAAGACCTCTTTCCTCAAGGATCGGGATGAACTAGCTACCGTGTATCCTCCCTTGTGACCTTGGATCTTGTGTTTCACTTTGTGTATGAGGATTTAGCACATGTGTGATTGGATCTTGTTGATTTGAGTGTTTTACTCTTGTGTGTTCATCGTGTTCTTCGAGAATTCCCTCCAAATCGTGAAAGACCAGCCATTAGGATTCCACCCTACATCATCTTGGTATCATGAGCCATGGTTGTTCATGAATTTGGAGTCCCTATCCCCCACTTTCTAGCCTAATTTTGCTTTTTTTGTCCCAATTTCGAAAATCCCCACAAAAATAGCCCTACCATTTTTTGTGATTTGTTGGTGTCATGATGTTTTGTTGGATTTGATCTATGGATTTGTTGTGCTACTAGTGGATCTAGCTTCCCTCCACTTTTCCCCAATTTTCATCCACGAAATTCCACGAATTTTCTTTTTTTACCTAGTTCATCGAGTTCGTCCACGGATTTGGCGCCCCGGACATCTCACCCGTGGCCCCCCAACATCCGCCGCCCCCGGACAACCGATCTGACTCCCGGACATCCAACGCATGGCAGCAACAAACATCACCACCACCTCCATTTTCCCCTACTTTTGCCAATGTTGACCGGAGTTTCATGATACGTCTCCAATGTATCTATAACTTTTGATTGTTCCGTGCTATTATATTATCAATCTTGGATATTTTATATACACTTTCAAGCAATTATATATTGTTTTTTGGGACTAACCTATTAACTTAGTGCCCAGTGCCAGTTGCTGTTTTTTGCTTGTTTTTGGTTTCGCAGAATATTAGTACAAAACGAAGTCCATATGCCACAAAAGTTTTTGGAGATATTTTTCTGGACAAGAGAGACACTAGAAGCTTCGGGAGAAGGCCAGACGATGGACCATGCCCACAAGACACCAGGGCGTGCCAGGGAGTAGGCGCGCCCTGGTATGTTGCGGGGCCCATGTGGCTCTGTTTGACCTAACTCGGCCTCTATAAATTCTCTAAAATTGTGAAACCAATAGAGGAGTCCACGAATACTTTTTTCGCTGTTGCAAGTTCCAAAACCACGAGATCCCATCTGGAGGCCTTTTCCGGCACTCTGCCAGAGGGGGATTCAATCACGGAGGGGGCTCTACATCATCCTTGCGTCCCTTCGATGATGTGTGAGTAGTTTACCACGGACCTATGGGTCCATAGTTAGTAGCTAGATGGCTTCTTCTCCCTATTTGATCTTCAATACAATGTTCTCCTCAGTGTTCTTGGAGATCTATTTGATGTAATGACTTTTTGTGGTGTGTTTGTTGGGATCCGATGAATTGTGAGTTTATGATCAGATCTATCCATGAATATTATTTGATTTTTTCTCTGAACTCTTTTATGCATGATTGTTATAGCCTCTTATTTCTTCTCTGATTTTTTGGTTTGGTTTGGCCAACTAGATTGATTTATCTTGCCATGGGAAGAGGTGCTTTGTAATGGGTTCGGTCTTGCGGTGATCAATCCCAGTGACAGAAAAGGACATGACATGCATGTATCATTGCTATTATGGGTAAAAAGATGGGTTTTATTTCATACGTGAGTTTATCTTGTCTACATCATGTCATCTTGCTTAAGGCGTTACTCCATTCTTCCATGAACTTAATACACTAGATGCATGCTGGATAGCGGTCTATGTCTGGAGTAATAGTACTAGATGCAGAATCATTTTGGTCTACTTGTCTCGGACGTGATACCTATATAAATGATCATTGCCTTGGATATCTTCATAATTATTTGCTCTTCTATCAGTGTGCTATTTTTATGAGAGAAGCCTCTAGTGAAAACTATGCCCCGCAGGTCTATCTTTTATCATCTATTAAAACTAAAAATAACTTGCTGCAATTTTCCTTTATTTATTCTATTTTGTATTTTTGTCCGTTCTATCAATCAAAAACTACACAAATTAATCTTGCTCGTAACCGTCAAGGGATTGACAACCCCTTGTTCATGTTGGGTTGCAAGTATTTGTTGTTTGTGTGTAGGTGTTGTTCACTAGTCGTTGCTTGGTTCTCCTACTGGATTGATAAACTTGGTTTCACAACTGAGGGAAATACATACCTCTACTATACTGCATCATCCTCTCCTCTTCGGTGAAATCCCAACGCAGCTCACAAGTAGCAGGAATCATTTCTAGCGCCGTTGCCAGGGAGACATCATGAACAACTATCAAGTACCTACGCATAAACTTTCATCTCCTTGCATTTACATTATTTGCCATTTGCCTCTCGTTTTCACCCTCCCACTTCTAAAACTTTTTATCAAAAAAATAAAACAAAAATGTTATACTTTGTTGCTTTGCTTGTTTGTTTGCCATAATTGTGTGCTTATTGGAAATCATACACTACTGCAGGATGCTGCTAACATGACACTACAATTAGAGACCCTTCGATGAAACTGTGTGCGATGCAATAATCGCAAACAGTGGTGTAAAAACCTGTCAAAAAGGTGCAAAACATTTTTGATGACGGATGCATCAAACACGGTTCAAATTTTAGTTGTGTGTGCGATCCAGGGCATACGGTTCAGTTGAATTAACTGTTTGCGATGAGGCAACACAAAAGAAAAGGGTAGCCATATGAAGGTGTGTGTCATATACATCATACGGTTCACTCGGATGAACTGTTTGTGATTAGGCAACACAAAAGAAACGGTCAACCAGATCAAGGTGTGTGCGATATACGGCATGCGGTTCACTCGGCCTTGTCGTCAGTGTCTGACCTCTGTGGCAACCGTTCACTCCCCACTAGCCTCTTCTTGTACCGTGGCAACCATCCACCCCCTTTTTGCCTTTCGCTCTCGATTTGGAACTGCTTTCACACGCGCTTCCTCCCTCCATTTGCCTTCACCCTTCCTTCCGCCATTGTTCGATCGTCTTCTCCATGGAGGGAACAGGCCAGAAATGACCCCGTTATTCTTGCCCCGATCTGAAAGATGACGTGGTGGAGGAACTCATTGATCAGTGCGACGTCATCACCTTGGGTAGCATGGCAGGTTCGTTCAAGAACATTCTCAACTCAACTAATAACATCATTACAAGCAACCCAAGGATCCAGGAGCGGTTTGATCTCCCCTATCTTCTTCGTCGTGACCCTGATCACTGGCGTGGGGACGACGGAAGCCTCGCCTTGTGCAAGTTATGCCACTTGATAATGATACGTGTGATGTTAAGATGCCATCGCTTGAGCATAAGGCTTGGGGCAGGCGCAAATGGAGATTTGGTTGTTTATATTGGGTACAACTACGAGTGGGAACTTGTGTATGTGTACACTCGTCACCCGGTTCCACTTCCAAAAATCTCATACTGCCCTGAAGTTGGGCACACTGCTATTCTATGTACGCTCAAATACGATCATGGTGACTGTCGTATACGAAAGATAGCAATTTGTCGAGTTCCTAACCGCTCTTGGGATTACACAAACTACGAAGTTGTTGCTATCTCCGACAAGCTTGTTGTCGTCCTTGCTTCCATGACTCAATGGATATTGCTCAAAAATCAATTTTTATACACGGATGAGTACTCTGATGCAATTCAATATGAGGGTCTTGTGTTTGCTTCCACCACTCGTGGCACTATTTTTGCATGGAATCCTTATGGTTTCGGTACGTTTGTCTTCTAGCGTAATTATAATTGTTTCATCCACATGTATGCGGGTTAGCTAGCTAATTTCCCTTTACTAATTAACCTTCTGGTGTTTCCAAGGTCCTGTGAACATTCCACCACCTATACTTGAAATTTTTATAACCAATGGGTAGATGACGATGGTGATGATCACGAGCATGAGGACGAGCAGGGCCCATATACTCAGTGGTGCCTAGAAACTTATTCCGATGGATCACCTCTTCTTGTCTGTATACAGGGCACTGCTGATGTTACTAAGGAAGCAGGTGTTGTCTCGCATGGTCGCACTCTCCGAACCTATTCCAACATCTGTTGCAGGGTATTCAGGATGGATACTAGTGTGCTAGCCCCAACACCTTCTCCCTGGTTCAGTATTGATAGTCTTGGAGAAAACTCGCTCTTCCTTTGACAAAACTATCCAATGATGGTGAAAGGCGATCCAGCTGCTGTTGACACAACGTTACTACCATTTATGAGAAGCAACTATATCTATACCTCGGACATTGCTATGCTTCCCTACCGTGGCTTGTTGGGGAACGTAGTAATTTCAAAAAAAATCCTATGCACACGCAAGATCATGGTGATGCATAGCAACGAGAAGGGAGAGTGTGATCTACGTACCCTTGTAGATCGACAACGGAAGCGTTAGCACAATGTGGTTGATGTAGTCGTACGTCTTCACGGCCCGACCGATCAAGCACCGAAACTACGACACCTCCGAGTTCTAGCACATGTTTAGCTCGATGACGATCCCCGGACTCCGATCCAGCAAAGTGTCAGGGAAGAGTTCCGTCAGCATGACGGCGTGGTGATGATCTTGATGTTCTACCGTCGCAGGGCTTCGCCTAAGCACCGCTACAATATTATCGAGGACTATGGTGGAAGGTGGCACCGCACACGGCTAAGAATATGATCACGTGGATCAACTTGTGTGTCTAGGGGTGCTCCCTGCCTCCGTATATAAAGGATCAAAAGGGGGGGTGCGACCGGCCAGGAGAGGGCGCGCCAGGAGGAGTCCTACTCCCTCCGGGAGTAGGATTCCCCCCTTTCCTAGTTGGAATAGGATTCGGGAGGGGGGAAAGAGGAGAGAGAGAAGGAAGGGGGGCGTCGCCCCCCTCTCCTTGTCCTATTCGGACTAGGGGGGAGGGGCGCGCGGCCCAGCCCTGGACACCTCTCCTCTCTTCCACTAAGGCCCACTAAGGCCCATATACCTCACGGGGGGTTCCGGTAACCTCCCGGTACTCCGGTAAAATCCCGATTTCACCCGGAACACTTCCAATATCCAAATATAGGCTTCCAATATATCAATCTTTATGTCTTGACCATTTCGAGACTCCTTGTCATGTCCATGATCACATCCGGGACTCCTAACAAACTTCGGTACATCAAAATGCATAAACTCATAATATAACTGTCATCAAAACCTTAAGCGTGGGGACCCTACGGGTTCGAGAACAATGTAGACATGACCGAGACATGTCTCCGGTCAATAACCAATAGCAGAACCTGGATGCTCATATTGGCTCCTACATATTCTACGAAGATCTTTTATCGGTCAGACCGCATAACAACATACGTTGTTCCCTTTGTCATCGGTATGTTACTTGCCCGAGATTCGATCGTCGGTATCTCAACACCTAGTTCAATCTCGTTACCGACAAGTCTCTTTACTCGTTTCGTAATGCATCATTTCACAACTAACTCATTAGTTGCAATGCTTGCAAGGCTTATGTGATGTGCATTACCGAGAGGGCCCAGAGATACCTCTCCGACAATCGGAGTGACAAATCCTAATCTCGAAATACGCCAACCCAACATGTACCTTTGGAGACACCTGTAGAGCACCTTTATAATCACCCAGTTACGTTGTGATGTTTGGTAGCACACAAAGTGTTCCTCTGGAAAACGGGAGTTGCATAATCTCATAGTCATAGGAACATGTATAAGTCATGAAGAAAGCAATAGCAACATACTAAATGATCGGGTGCTAAGCTAATGGAATGAGTCATGTCAATCAGATCATTCACCTAATGATGTGATCCCGTTAATTAAATAACAACTCTTTATCCATGGTTAGGAAACATAACCATCTTTGATTAACGAGCTAGTCTAGTAGAGGCATACTAGTGACACTCTGTTTGTCTATGTATTCACACATGTATTATGTTTCCGGTTAATACAATTCTAGCATGAATAATAAACATTTATCATGATATAAGGAAATAAATAATAACTTTATTATTGCCTCTAGGGCATATTTCCTTCATGGCTATCACAATATGGGTATTGAAATAGGCCGCTTCAGCCTGGATAATCAGTCATGCGTCGGTCTCGAGATTGACAGTAGCTGGTCCTCCCAGAGAACCACTTCTGGTTCAAAGCAAGCGTTTCCAACGCCGACGAGTGGTTGAGCTGAAGTTCATTTCATCGCTTTATTATTGATGTGTGAGAAAAACTTTACTTTACTAGAATGTTTTGTTGGAAATGATCTATAACCCAACATGTATCCTCATTGTCGTTGTGGGTTGATGACTTGTTGTATGTAATCAATGGTACATTTGCATATGCGTCCATCAACTTACGCCTGCTAGTGGTGTCCATATGAACAATGCTAGTTCTTTTAGTTGCAAAAATTAGATAGTGCTAGTGATTTTTAGCTACATATTTTGACAAATCACAGTGTTGCAAGGTTGACAAATAGCAATGTTACTAGATAAACAAATGCCAATCTTTCCAGTTTGACAAATGGCAACATACCCAATATGACAGATGCAAATCTTACCCAATTGTTTCTACGTGGTTGCACACGGGTCATCCAAAACAACCATTTGCATCGAAGGGATGCACAAATCCTGCACTGTGAATTTTCCCTTGACTTAAGGGGGAAGATCATAGCTCTCACTTTGCATACGGGTGTTCTATCTAAAACGTTTACGATCAAGAGCTGCACAAATCCTGCTCGGCACATTTTCCATTGGCTTCCTGCGAAAGCTGTCGGTTTGCATATGGGTGCTCTAACTAAAACATTTGCGATGAGTGTTTTATATTAAAAAACCATTGACGTTATTTTCAAAAGAAAATCGTTTGATAAGTCTGTACATTAAGAGAGAAAAACACATGTTCGTTCAAACCATATCTTTAATTCAGTCACACTACGAATTTATATTTATATGATCGAGAATTCGAGATACATTATTAAACCCCCAAAAAACTATTTCCAGCGGCGGCGGAGGCGGCGTGCCACGCCGTCGTTGTTGTTGTCGTCCTCTAGGACGCCGTTGTTGAAATCTTCAAGGCAGCACAAAATATTCTTCACATGTAAATCAAACATCATGTCGTCGCGCGATCGACGGGCGGGGCGCGGGAGGACGGCAACTGGCACCGCTGAGAGGTAGCGGTCGATGGCAGCGTTCCATGCCGCCGAGGGGGCGCGCGCACGGGCACAAGCACGACGAGTGTAGCCAAACGCACGGGGACCGGCACCGCGGTGGGTGGAGAGGCGTGCACGGGCAGGGGCATGGGTGCGGCGGGTGCAGCCAAACGCATGGGGACCGGCGCCACAGTGGGTGGAGGGCCCGCACGGGCACGGGCGCTGGCGCTGACATGTACACGAGCTCGCACGGGTCCGTAGAGACCTCGCTGATGCCCGCGGCTTCCAGCTCTGCGATAGTGCTCGGTGACCAGTCCGTCAATGCTACGGGGATGGTTGCTGGCGCGGGCGTGGGGATGGGAGCTAGTACGGGAGCGGGGGCAGCAACCGTCGCGGCCAACTTATTCAGGTCCATGTCCATGAGGCCCCATTCGTCCTTATTTTCTATTTCCTCCGGCTCGGAGTCGACTTCACCAAACTTGAAGACTAGTCACAGATGATCATTCTGCGCCATGGCATTGGTGGAGGTCTGCGGGAGGGAGGGGAATGGTAGGCGAATAGTAAGGCCACCCGTATTAAACAGCGGCTCGGGCGCCATTAATGGAGAGGAAGGCGTGTGGCCATGGAAGTCAGAGGGCTTGCTTCCCAGTGAGCTTGCGCAGCAGACAACTCGCACACTTCCCAGTGAGCCTACGCATTGGAGGACAGCTTGCACACCTCTCGGTCAGCCTGCGCACCGGACTCCGCTCGCACGCCTCCCGTTCAGTCAAGCAGCTGTCCGCATGGCACATCCTATATCCATTAAAATGAAGACACATGGCGTCACATGAATGGTTAACATAATGCACACGATTTGAATTATACAAACATTTGAGATATTAAAGTGGCAGCTATTTTTTCAAAATGCCTTTGTTGGCTGTTATTCGAGTGCGCATTCTCTCAAAATGGACACAAAAAATAACACAGCATGTCAGGTGCCATTCCATGTAGCATGCCAAGTTTCATGAATTTTAGACGAGTTTTGGATTTACTAGAATTTAAAAACAAAGTATCTCAACGTTTTGCCGGCAATCAACAGTGCCCTCGTGTTTGAAATTCATTCCCAACTCTTGCATGGGACCTAAGCATGCACCCAAGGACACATATTTGATTTTCCAACCAATTTATATGCACTAGAGCATGTGTATGTAGTTCAAATTTGAATTATGCACATAAAATGCCTAGAAAACCCAGTTAATGTATAAAAATGTCCAAACAAACCCCGAAAAATTCTAAATTTTAACACAACACTCATGTTGTTCTATGTTGACACTAGAAATTTTTTGAAAGCAATAAGAAGCAGCAGATATCATTTCGTCCCCAAAGATGGGACGTTCCCTACCGAAACCATCAGGCATGTTATGAGAAGCTCTGGTTTGTGAGAAACTTATACCCAAACCTGCCCCAAATGGGACAAAAAATTTACCACGGCATGTTGATGCCGCTCCATGATAGCATAGCAAGTTTCATGAATTTTAGACGAGTTTTGGACTTACTAGAATTTAAAAACCAGGTATCTCAATGTTTGCGGCCGAGTGACCGTGGCAGGTTGTTTGACATTCATTCCCATTTCTTGCATGGGACCTAAGCATGCAACCAAGGACACAAATTTGAATTTTCAACCAATTTATATGCATTAGAGCATGTGCATGTAGTTCAAATTTGAATTATGCACATAAATGCATTGAAAACTCAATTAATGCATAAAAACTGACACAACACTCCTGTTGTTTTATGTTGACGCGAGAAACATTTTGAAAGCAATAAGTGGCAACAGATATCGTTTCGTCCCCTACCGAAACCATCAGGCTTGTTGTGAGAAGCTCTGGTTGGTGAGAAGCATATCCCCAAACCTACCCCAAATGGGATACAAAAAATTACCACGACATGTTGATGCCGCTCCATGATAGCATTGAAGGAAATGTGCCCTAGAGGAAATAATAAAGTTGTTATTTATATTTCCTTATATCATGATAAATGTTTTTATTCATGCTAGAATTGTATTAACCGGAAACTTGATACATGTGTGGATACATAGACAAAACACAGTGTCCCTAGTAAGCCTCTTCTAGACTAGCTCATTAATCAAAGATGGTTAAGTTTCCTGACCATAGACATGTGTTGTCATTTGATGAACGGGATCACATCATTAGGAGAATGAGGTGATGGACAAGACCCATCCGTTAGCTTAGCATAATGATTGTTAAGTTTTATTGCTATTGCTTTCTTCATGTCATATACACATTCCTTTGACTATGAGATTATGCAACTCCCGGATACCGGAGGAATAACTTTTGTGCTATCAAACATCACAACGTAACTGAGTGATTATAAAGATGCTCTACAGGTATCTCCGAAGGTGTTTGTTGGGTTGGCATAGATCAAGATTAGGATTTGTCACTCCGAGTATCGGAGAGGTATCTCTGGGCCCTCTCTGTAACGCACATCATGATAAGCCTTGCAAGCAATGTGACTAATGAGTTAGTTGTGGGATGATGCATTATGGAATGAGTAAACAGACTTGCTGGTAACGAGATTGAACTAGGTATGAAGATACCGACGATCGAATCTTGGGAAAGTAACATGCGGATGACAAAGGGAATAACATATGTTGTCATTATGGTACGACCGATAAAGATCTTTGTAGAATATGTGGGAACCAATATGAGCATCCAGGTTCTGCTATTGGTTATTGACCGGAGAGGTGTCTCGGTCATGTCTACATAGTTCTCAAACCCGTAGGGTCTGCAGACTTAACGTTCGATGACGATTTTCTATTATATGAGTTATGTGATTTGGTGACCACATGTTGTCCGAAGTCCCGGATGAGATCATAGACATGACGAGGAGTCTCAAAATGGTCGAGAGGTAAAGATTCATATGTAGGACGATAGTATTTGGACACCGGAAGTGTTCCAGGGGTACCGGGTGCGTACCAGGTCACTGGAAGGGGTTCCGGGCTACCCCCGACAAACTATATGGGCCTTATGGGCCAAGAGGGGAAACACACCAGCCACAAAGGGGCTGGTGCGCCCCCCATATGGGCTGGTCATATTGAAGAAGGAAAGGGGAAGGAGGAAAGGAAAAAGGGAATATGATTCCCCCTTCCCCCTCTTCCCTTCGTACTCCAAATAGGAATAGGAAAGGGGGGAGGCCGAATCGGGAGGTGCCAAGTAGGATTCCTCCTACTTGGGGCGCCCCCTTGGCTGCTTCTCCTCCCCTCCAACCTATATATATGAGGGCGGGGGGGGGGGGGTACCGCTAGAACACACAACAAACATTGTTAGCCGTGTGCGGTGCCCCCCTCCACAGTTTATGCCGCTGGTCATATTCACGTAGTGCTTAGGCGAAGCCCTGCGTGGATCACTTCACCATCACCGTCACCATGCCGTCGTGCTGATGGAACTCTCCCTTGACACTTTGCTAGATCAAGAGTTCGAGGGACATCATCAAGCTGAACGTGTGCAGAACTCGGAGGTGCCGTATGTTCGGTACTTGATCGGTGGGAACGAGAATAAGTTCGACTACATCAACCGCGTTGTCAAACGCTTCCGCTTTCGGTCTACGAGGGTACATGGATACACTCTCCCCCTCTCGTTGCTATGCGTCTCCTAGATAGATCTTGTGTGAGCGTAGGAAAATTTTGAAATTGCATGCTACGTTCCCCAACAGTGGCATCCGAGCCAGGTCTATGCGTAGATGATATGCACGAGTAGAACACAAAGAGTTGTGGGCCGTGATCGTCATACTGCTTACCACCAATGTCTTATTTTGATTCGGCGGCATTGTTGGATGAAGCGGCCCGGACTAACCTTACATGACCATGTTCATGAGACCGGTTCCACCGACAGACATGCAACTAGTTTTGCATAAAGGTGGCTGGCGGGTGTCTGTTTCTCCAACTTTAGTTGAATCGAACTTGACTACGGCCGGTCCTTGTTGAAGGTTAAAATAGCAAACTTAATAAATCACCATTGTGGTTTTCATGCATAGGTAAGAACGGTTCTTACTAGAAGCCTGTAGCAGCCACATAAAACTTGCAACAACAAAGTAGAGGATGCCTAACTTGTTTTTGCAGGGCATGTTGTGATGTGATATGGTCAAGACATGATGTGATATACGTTATTGTATGAGATGATCATGTTTTGTAGAAGTTATCGACAACTGGCAGGATCCTTATGGTTGTCGCTTTATTGTATGAAATGCAAACGCCATGTAATTGATTTACTTTATCACTATGCGTTAGCGATAGTTGTAGAAGCAATAGTTGGTGAGATGATCACGATGCTACGATGGAGATTAAGGTGTCAAGCTAGTGATGATGGAGATCATGACGGTGCTTTGGAGATGGAGATCAAAGGCACAAGATGATGATGGCCATATCATGTCACATATTTTGATTGCATGTGATGTTTATATTTTATGCATCTTATTTTGCTTAGTACGGCAGTAGCATTATAAGATGATCCCTCACTAAAATTTCAAGGTATAAGTGTTCTCCCTGAGTATGCACCGTTGCGACAGTTTGTCGTGCCAAGACACCACGTGATGATCGGGTGTGATAAGCTCTACATTCACATACAACGGGTGCAAGACAGTTTTGCACATGCGGAATGCTCGGGTTAAACTTGATGAGCCTAGCATGTACAGACATGGCCTCAAAACACTGGAGACCGAAAGGTCGAACGTGAATCATATAGTAGATATGATCAACATAGAGATGTTCACCATTGAAAACTACTCCATCTCACGTGATGATCGGACATGGTTTAGTTGATATGGATCACGTGATCATTTAGATTACTCGAGGGATGCCTATCTAAGTGGGAGTTCTTAAGTAATATGATTAATTGAACTTAACTTATCATGAACTTAGTCCTGATAGTATTTGCATATCTATGTTGTAGATCAATAGCTTGCGTATAGCTCCCCTATTTTATTTTTTGATATATCCCTAGAGAAAACTAAGTTGAAATGATACAGACTAGGTCCATGATCTGAGGATTATCCTCGTTGCTGCACAAAAGAATTATATCCTTGATGCGCCGCTAGGTGACAGACCTATTGCAGGAGCAGATGCATACGCTATGAACGTTTGACAAGCTCGGTATGATGACTACTTGATAGTTTAGTGCACCATGCTTTACGGCTTAGAACCGGGACTTCAAAAACGTTTTGAATGCCATGAAGCATATAAGATGTTCCAAGAGCTAAAATTGGTATTTTAGACTCATGCCCGTGTCGAGAGGTATGAGACCTCTGGCAAGTACTTTGCCTAAGAGATGGAGGAGAATAGCTCAGCTAGTGAGCATGTGCTCAAAATGTCTGGGTACTACAATCACTTGAATCAAGTGGGAGTTAATCTTCCAAATAAGATAGTGATTGACAGAGTTCTCTAGTCACTATCACCAAGTTACTAGAACTTCGTGATGAACTATAATATGCAAGGGATGACAAAAACGATTCCCAAGCTCTTCATGATGCTGAAATCAGCGAAGGTAGAAATCAAGAAATAGCATCAAGTGTTGATCGTTAACAAGACCACTAGTTTCAAGAAAAGGGCAAGGGAAAGAAAGGGAAACTTCAAAAAGAATGGCAAGAAAGTTGCCACTCCCATGAAGAAGCCCAAAGCTAGAACCAAGCCTAAAACCGAGTGCTTCTACTGCAAAGGAAATGGTCACTTGAAGTGGAACTGCCCTAGATACTTGGCGGATAAGAAGGATGGCAAAGCGAACAAAGGTATATTTGATATACATGTTATTAATGTGTACTTTACTAGTGTTTATAGCAACCCCTTGATATTTGATACTGGTTCAGTTGCTAAGAGTAGTAACTCAAAACAGGAGTTGCAAAATAAACAAAGACTAGTTAAGGACGAGGTGACGATGTGTGTTGGAAGTAATTTCAAGGTTGATACGATCACCATCGCACACTCCCTCTACCTTCGGGATTACAATTGAACCTAAATAAATGTTATTTGGTGTTTGCATTGAGCGTTAATATGATTAGATCATGTTGCACTACGATTATTCATTTAAAGTCAGAGAATAATTGTTGTTCTATTCATATGAATAAAACCTTCTATGGTCATACACCCAATGTTAATGGTTTATTGAATCTCAATCGTAGTGATACACATATTCATAATATTGATGCCAAAAGATGCAAAGTTGGTAATGATAGTGCAACATATTTGTGGCACTGCCATTTAGGTCATATTGGTGTAAAGCGCATGAAGAAACTCCATGCAGATGGGCTTTTGGAATCACTTGATTATGAATCATTTGATACTTGCGAACCATGCCTCATGGGCAAGATGACTAAAACTCCGTTCTCAAGAACAATGGAGAGAGCCAATGACTTATTGGAAATAATACATTACCAATGTATGCGGTCCAATGAGTGTTGAGGCACGCGGCGGGTATCGTTATTTTCTGACCTTCACAGATGATTTGAGCAGATATGGGTATATCTAATTGATGAAACACAAGTCTGAAACATTTGAAAAGTTCAAAGAATTTTAGAGTGAAGTAGAGAATCATCGTAACAAGAAAATAAAGTTTCTACAATCTGATTGCGGAGGCAAATATTTGAGTTACGAGTTTGGCCTTCATTTAAAACAATGTGGAATAGTTTCACAACTCACGCCACCTGGAACACCACAACGTAATTGTGTGTCCGAATGCCATAACCATACTTTATTAGATATGGTGCGATCTATGATGTCTATTACCGATTTACCACTATCATTTTGGGGTTATGCATTAGAGACAGCTGCATTCACATTAAATAGGGCGCCGTATAATCCGTTGAGATGACACCGTATGAACTATGGTTTGGCAAGAAACCAAAGCTGTCATTTCTTAAAGTTTGGGGTTGCGATGCTTAGGTCAAAAAGTTTCAAACTGATAAGCTCGAACCCAAATCGGAGAAGTGCGTCTTCATAGGATACCCAAAATGAACTATTGGGTACGCCTTCTATCACAGATCCGAAGGCAAGATTTTTGTTGGTAAGAATGGATCCTTTCTAGAGAAGGAGTTTCTCTCGAAAGAAGTGAGTGGGAGGAAAGTAGAACTTGATGAGGTAATTGTACCTTCTCTCGAATTGGATAGTAGCTCATCACAGAAAACCGTTCCTGTGATGCCTAGACCAACTAGAGAGGAAGCTAATGATAATGATCATGAAACTTTAGATCAAGTTACTACCAAACCTCGTAGGTCAACCAGAGCACGATCCGCACGAGAGTGGTACGGTAATCCTGTCCTGGAAGTCATGTTACTAGACCATGACGAACCTACGAACTATAAGGAAGCGATGATGAGGCCAGATTCTGATAAATGGCTTGAGGTCATGAAATCTGAGATATGATCCATGTATGAGAACAAAGTGTGGACTATGGTGGACTTGCCCGATGATCGGCAAGCCATTGAGAATAAATGGATCTTCAAGAGGAAGACGGACGATGATGGTAGTGTTACTATCTAAAAAGCTCGAGTTGTCCCAAAAGGTTTTCGACAAGTTCGAGGTGTTGACTACGATGAGATTTTCTCACTCGTAGCGATGCTTAAGTCTGTCTGAATCATGTTAGCAATTGCCACATTTTATGAAATCTGGCAAATGGATGTCAAAACTGTATTCCTTAATGGATTTCTTAAAGAAGAGTTGTATATGATGCAACCAGAAGGTTTTTTCGATCCTAAAGGTGCTAACAAAGTGTGCAAACTCCAGTGATCGATCTATGGACTGGTGCAAGCATCTCGGAGTTGGAATATACTCTTTGATAAGGTGATCAAAGCATATGGTTTTATATAGACTTATGGTGAAGCCTGCATTTACGAGAAAGTGAGTGGGAGCTCTGTAGCATTTATAATATTATATGTGGATGGCATATTGTTGATTGGAAATGATATAGAATTTCTGGGTAGCATAAAAGGATACTTGAATAAGAATTTTTTCAATGAAAGACCTCGGTGAAGCTACTTATATATTGGGCATCAAGATCTATAGGGATTGATCGAGACGCTTAATAGAACTTTCACAAAGCATATACCTTGACAAGATTTTGAAGAAATTCAAAATGGACCAGTCAAAGAAAGGGTTATTGCCTGTGTTGCAAGGTGTGAAGTTGAGTAAGACTCAAAGCCCGACCACGGCAGAAGATAGAGAGAGAATGAAAGTCATTCCCTATGCCCCAACCATAGGTTCTATAAAGTATAACATGCTGTGTACCAGACCTATTGTATACCCTGCCATGAGTTTCGCAAGGGTGTACAATAGTAATCTAGGAGTAGATCACTCGACAATGGTCAAAATTATCCTTAGAGGACTAAGGAAATATTTCTCGATTATGGAGGTGATAAAGAGTTTGTCGTAAAGAGTTACGTAGATGCAAGCTTTGACACCGATCTGGATGACTCAGAGTCTCGATCTGGATACATATTGAAAGTGGGAGCATTTAGCTAGAGTAGCTCTGTGTAGAGCATTGTAGACATAGAAATTTGCAAAATACATATGCATCTGAATGTGGCAGACCCATTAACTAAACATCTCTCACAAGCAAAACATGATCACACCTTAGTACTCTTTGGGTGTTAATCACATAGCAATGTGAACTAGATTATTGACTCCAGTAAACCCTTTGGGTGTTAGTCACATGGTGACGTGAACTAATCACATAAAGATGTGAACTATTGGTGTTAAATCACATGACGATGTGAACTAGATATTGACTTTAGTGCAAGTGGGAGACTGAAGGAAATATGCCCTAGAGGCAATAATAGAGTTGTTATTTATATTTCCTTATATTATGATAAATGTTTATTGTTCATGCTAGAATTGTATTAACCGGAAACTTGATACATGTGTGGATACGTAGACAAAACACAGTGTCCCTAGTAAGCCTCTACTAGACTAGCTCGTTAATCAAAGATGGTTAAGTTTCCTGACCATAGACATGTATTGTCATTTGATGAACGAGATCACATCATTAGGAGAATGATGTGATGGACAAGACCTATCCGTTAGCTTAGCATAATGATCGTTAAGTTTTATTGCTATTGCTTTGTTCATGTCATATACATATTCCTTTGACTATGAGATTATGCAACTCCCGGATACTGGAGGAATACCTTGTGTGCTATCAAACATCACAACGTAACTGGGTGATTATAAAGATGCTCTACAGGTATCTCCGAAGGTGTTTGTTGGGTTGGCATAGATCAAGATTAGGATTTGTCACTTTGAGTATCGGAGAGGTATCTCTGGGCCCTCTCAGTAATGCACATCATGATAAGCCTTGCAAGCAATGTGACTAATGAGTTAGTTGCAGGACGACGCATTACAGAACAAGTAAAGAGACTTGTCGGTAATGAGATTGAACTAGGTATGAAGATACCGACGATCAAATCTCGGGCAAGTAACATACCAATGACAAAGGGAATAACGTATGTTGTCATTACGGTACGACCGATAAAGATCTTCGTAGAATATGTGGGAACCAATATGAGCATCTAGGTTCAACTATTGGTTATTGACCGTAGAGGTGTCTCGGTCATGTCTACATAGTTCTCGAACCTGTAGGGTCCGCATGCTTAACGTTCGATAACGATTTTGTATTATATGAGTTATGTGATTTGGTTACCGAATGTTGTTCAGGGTCCCGGATGAGATCGTAGACATGATGAGGAGTCTCGAAATGGTCAAGAGGTAAATATTCATATATAGGACGATATTATTTTGACACCGGAAGTGTTCCGGGGGTACCGGGTGCGTATCGGGTCACCGGAAGGGGTTCCAGGCTACCCCCGGCAAACTATATGGGCCTTATGGGCCAAGAGGGGAAACACACCAGCCACAAAGGGGCTGGTGCGGCCCCCATATGGGCTGGTCAAATTGAAGAAGGAAATGGGAAGGAGGAAAGGAAAAATGGAATAGGATTCCCCCTTCCCCCTGTTCCCTTCCTACTCCGAATAGGAATTGGAAAGGGGGGAGGCCGAATTGGGATGTGCCCAAGCAGGATTCCTCCTACTTGGGGCGCCCCTTGGCTGCCTCTCCTCCCCTCCAACCTATATATATATGAGGGGGCACCGCTAGAACACAAAACAAACATTGTTAGTCGTGTGCGGTGCTCCCCTCCACAGTTTACACCTCTGGTCATATTCACGTAGTGCTTAGGTGAACCCCTGCATGGATCACTTCACCATCACCGTCACCATGCCGTCGTGTTGACAGAACTCTCCCTCGACACTTTGCTGGATCAAGAGTTCAAGGGACGTCATCGAGCTGAACGTGTGCAGAACTCGGAGGTGTCGTAATACTTGATCAGTCGGAACGAGAAGAAGTTCGACTACATCAACCGCGTTGACAAATGCTTCCGCTTTCGGTCTACGAGGGTACGTGGATACACTCTCCCCCTCTCGTTACTATGAATCTCCTAGGTAGATCTTGCATGAGCGTAGGAATTATTTTGAAATTGCATGCTACGTTCCCCAACAAGCATGCCAAGTTTCATGAATTTCAGACGAGCTTTGGATTTACTAGAATTAAAAAACCAGGTATCTCAATGTTTGCGGCCGAGTGACGGTGGCAGGGTGTTTGACATTCATTCCCATTTCTTGCATGGGACCTAAGCATGCATCCAAGGTCACAAATTTGAATTTTTAACTAATTTATATGCATTAGAGCATGTACATGTAGTTTAAATTTGAATTTTGCACATGAATGCATAGAAAATCAGTTAATGCATAAAAATGTCCAAGCAAACCTCGAAAAATCCCAAAAATTGAAACAACACTCGTGTTGTTCTATGTTGACATGAGAAACATTTTGAAAGTAAGAGGAGGCAACAGATATCGTTTCGCCCCCCAAGATGGTACGTACCCTACTGAGACCATCAGGCTTGTTGTGAGAGAAGCTTTGGTTTGCGAGAAGCTTATACCCACACCTGCCCCAAATGGGACGATATTTTTACCACGCATGTCGCTGCCGTTCCATCATATCATGTCAAGTTTCATGAATTTTAGACGAGTTTTTGATTTACTAGAATTTTAAACCCATGTATCTCAATATTAGTAGCCGAGCGATAGTGTCAAGGTGTTTGACATTCATTCTCATTTCTTGCATGTGACCTAATCTTGCAACCAAGGACAAACATTTGATTTTGCAACCCGTTTTTACGGACGGAGCACGTGCATGTAGTTCAATTTTGAATTATGCACATAAATGCCTAGAAAACTCAATTAATGTATAAAAATGTCCAAACGATCCCCGAAAAAATCCAAAATTTAACACGACACTCCTGTTGTTATATGTTGACACCAGGAAAAACCTTGAAAGGAAGAAGAGGCGACGAATATTGTTTTGTCCACAAAGGTGACACGTTTCCCTAACGGAACCATGAGGCTTTCTTGTGAGAAGCTGTAACGCCTGGATGATTAAGCTACAGTGAACCTATGATAATGATGCCACGTCACCTCCGTTGCTGTTGCTAATCTCTCGTTAGTTCAAAAACTGGTTCCAAAATCAATTCAAAATATGGCAAACAACAAAAGTTTTCAAACTTTAAAACTAAAATGTTCAGAGTGTGCCAAATAATGCCTAGTTATTTAAGGTGAAGGAAACACACTTTTACAGAATGCCTAAATATTTTAAATTGAAATAGAACAAAAAGAAAATAAATAAAAGAAAAAGAATAAAAAATCAAACCAAACAAAATACAAAAGAGAAAAGAAAAAGGGAACCCCCCCACTGGGCTTCGGCCCAGGCAGCAGCCTACCAGGCCGGCCCACCCACTCCCCTATATGGCCTCCCCCACTCCCCCAAACCCTAACTGACACCCCACTCCCCCACTCGTTCGCCCACTCCACGCCCCTCCACCGACCTGATCTGGATCGGGGCCCAACGCGCCCCCGCCGTTCGACGTCGACGCCGGAGCCTCGCCTTTCACTGGTCCTCCTCGCCGGACTGCCTCCCCTATGTCCGCGTCGTCCCCATCCCCCGCCTCGAACCCCGCTGCCCGTGCCCTACAAAACCCCCATGAGGACTCGCCCCTCTCCACTCCCCTCTGCTCCCTACGCCCGTGGTGGCCGCGCTGGCCGTGCCCGCCAGCGTCGTCCGGCTTCCGCGCCCGCGGTCACCCCCGATGTCGCGTGCCCGTTGGCCGTCCACCATGCGCACGCACCCCGCCTCGACGCCTCTCTGCGCCCGCATCCTCGTCCCGGCCAGCCACTGCATCACCGCGGCCCTGTCCTGCCTACGCCCGTACGCCGCGCCGCCGGCTTCCTCCTGTGCCGCTCGCCGCAGACCGCCCGATGCTACCCCGTGGCCACGGCCTCCTCCCTCCACTGCGTGTGGGTAGTACCCCACTGCTTGCGCCTCCTGCAGCCGCCGTGCCCATCACCCCTGCTACTCGTTGGTTCCTGTCCGCAGCGCCTCCAGCCCCGCTCCCTCTGGCCGTGCGCTCCACTCCGCTCCCTAGCCTCGCCCGCAGCCTCGCACGCTGCCCCTGCGGCTGCCTGCTGCGCTTGCACGCTGCTGCCTGGCAGCGCCCGCCTGGGCCGCCCCTTGCCATGCTCATCCCCTCATTGTTGCCGCCCTGGAGCCCCCTTGCTCGCCGTGGCCTACACCCCCGCCGGCCCCACCTCGCTGTGCCGCCGTGCTCACCGTGCTCCGGTGGCCTCACCCCGTCACCCTCGGTTGGGCTCGGCCAGAACCGGATACTTAATAAAATACACCCTTCCAAGTGCCAGATACAACCTGCTGATCGCTCTCTCACAGGGCGACAAGGGGAGGATTGCCGGGTAGGATTATGCTATGCGATGATACTTAGTTAACTTACCATCTACTCTCTTCTTCTGCTTCAAGATGGAGGCTGCCAGAAGCGTAGTCTTCGATAGGACTAGCTATCCCCCTCTTATTCTGGCATTCTGCAGTTTAGTCCACATATACTACCCCTTCCATTGATACCAATGCATATGTAGTGTAGCTCTTTGCTTGCAAGTACTTCGGATCAGTGCTCACGGTTGCTTTGCTCCCCCTTTTCCCCCTTTCCTTTCTTCCTGGTTGTCGCAACCAGATGAGGGAGCCCAGGAGCCAGACGCCACAGTCAACAACGAATCTTGCTACACCGGAGGTCCCTACTACTACGTGCAGGCCGCTGACGATGACCAGGAGTAGTTTAGGAGGATCCCAAGAAGGAGGCATGCACCTCTTTCGATATGTATCCTAGTTTGTGCTAGCCATCTTATGGAAACTTGTTTAACTTATACCTGTACTCAGATATTGTTGTTTCCGCTGACTCGTCTATGATTGAGCTCTTGTATTCGAGCCCTCGAGGCCCCTGGCTTGTAATATGATGCTTGTATAACTTTTCTTTTATTTGTAGAGTTGTGTTGTGATATCTTCCCGTGAGTCCCTGATCTTGATCATACACGTTTGTGTGTATGATTAGTGTATGATTGAATCAGGGGCGTCACAGGTTGGTATCAGAGCCGACTGCCTGTAGGAATCCCCCTTCCACACTCCTTGGCCGAAGTCGAGTCTAGACATTGCAAAACTTTTACTAACATGGTTGTGTGTCTTACGGGCCCACGACGCCATTTGGGTGGTATTTGGATCTTTTACTCCTCGATCTTTACTCTGGGACTCTGAACTCTCTTCTACTCGGGTTAAACGAATTTGCTAACTCTAACATTAGGATCCCGTGACCACATTCACCCCAAAGTTGGATAAGCCCTAGTTATTCCTTAGAGTAGTATTTTGGAACAATACCCACACTGTCATTTGATTCCTTTGAAACATCTTTGTTTTCATATGGAAGCCACGAGGCAGGTCGTGCGCCACACGACATCCATTGGTGTCTCAGGATCACCTGCTGTGTTAGCTGAGATGATGACCTATCTGGGTTATCGTTGGCACCCTGAGTACACCGTGTTCCCACAGTACCAGGACTTTAACCAGGAGCAGTATCGTGCCATCGTCCACCTCTACTCTCGGGAATATGACGCCACTACTGTGTTGCACACTTCTCATGGTGTTGGAGTGACTATCGATATGGCAGTCCACGATGCCGCTTATGCTGCTCTGACACGTCTTCGTGGAGAGTATCGAGAGTTGGACACCTCCCCTTTCAGGCACATTGCTATCGCATCTGATGCTGGTGCAGAGGGATACTACATTGCTGCCTACTCCATTGTCACCCGAGAGCCCTTCTACCATCAGAACCTGGTTCTGCATGCTGATAGGCTGGATAGAGCTAACCGAGCTCTTCGCCACGAGTTGTACACCACCCGTCAGCACCTTTACCATGCTCTGACGCTGTTGCACCCACTTGTCCGATCTGGTGATCTGTCACGATATGTGATCTAGCTAGCCAGGACCGTGATGCCCCAGGGTGTCGGCTGGCCAGATGTGGGAGGCTACTCTCCCGCACTTGGTCCTCTTCAGCCACCTGAGCATCGGGTTCTGATACGTCTCCAACGTATCTATAATTTTTTATTATTCCATGCTATATTATATCCTGTTTTGGACATTATTGGGCTTTATTATACACTTTTATATTATTTTTGGAACTAACCTATTAACCGGAGGCCCAACCCAGAATTGCTGTTTTTTTGCCTATTTTAGGGTTTCGCAGAAAAAGAATATCAAACGGAGTCCAAACGGAATGTAACCTTCGGGAACGTGATTTTTGGAACGAATATGATCCAGAGGACTTGGACCCTACATCAAGCAATCAACCAGGAAGGCACGAGGTAGGGGGCGCCTACCCCCCCAAGTGCCCTCCACCATCGTGGGGCCCACATTGCTCCACCGACGTACTCCTTTCTCCTATATATACCTACGTACCCTCAAACTACCAAATATGAGCCAAAACCCTAATTCCACCGCCGTAACTTTCTGTATCCACGAGATCCCATCTTGGGGCCTTTTCCGGAGCTCTGCCGGAGGGGGTATCGATCACGGAGGGCTTCTACATCAACACCATAGCCTCTCTGATGAATTGTGAGTAGTTTACTTCAGACCTACAGGTCCATAGTTATTAGCTAGATGGCTTCTTCTCTCTTTTTGGATCTCAATACAAAGTTCTCCCCCTCTCTTGTGGAGATCTATTCGATGTAATCTTCTTTTGCGGTGTGTTTGTTGAGACCGATGAATTGTGGGTTTCTGATCAAGTTTATCTATGAACAATATTTGAATCTTCTCTGAATTATTTTATGTATGATTGGTTATCTTTGCAAGTCTCTTCGAATTATCAGTTTGGTTTGGCCTATTAGATTGATCTTTCTTGCAATGGTAGAAGTGCTTAGCTTTGGTTCAATCTTGCAGTGTCCTTTCCCAGTGATAGTAGGGGCAGCAAGGCACGTATTGTATTGTTGCCATCGAGGATAACAAGATGGGGTTTATATCATATTGCATGAGTTTATCCCTCTACATCATGTCATCTTGCTTAAAGCATCACTCTGTTCTCTTGAACTTAATACTCTAGATGCATGTTGGATAGCGGTCGATGTGTGGAGTAATAGTAGTAGATGCAGGCAGGAGTCGGTCTACTTGTCTTGGACGTGATGCCTATATACATGATCATACCTAGATATTCTCATAACTATGCTCAATTCTGTCAATTGCTCAATAGTAATTTGTTCACCCACCGTAATACTTATGCTCTCGAGAGAAGCCTCTAGTGAAACCTATGGTCCCCGGGTCTATTTTCCATCATATTAATCTTCCAATACTTAGTTATTTCCTTTGCCATTTATTTACTTGTATCTTTATTTCTCTTTATCATAAAAATACCAAAAATATTATCTTATCATATCTATCAGATCTCACTCTCGTAGGTGACCGTGAAGGGATTGACAACCCCTTTATCGCGTTGAGTTTATTTGTTTGTGTGGGTGCGAGGGACTCGTGCGTGGCCTCCTACTGGATTGATACCTTGGTTCTCAAAAACTGAGGAAAATACTTATGCTGCTCTACTACATCACCCTTTCCTCTTCAAGGGAAAACCAACACAGTGCTCAGAGGTAGCAAGAAGAATTTCTGGCGCCGTTGCCGGGGAGTCTACGCAAAAGTCAACATACCAAGTACCCATCACAAACCCTTATCTCCCGCATTACATTATTTGCCATTTGCCTCTTGTTTTCCTCTCCCCCCCACTTCACCCTTGCCGTTTTTTTCGCCCTCTCTCTCTCCATCCCCCCTCTCTTTCTCTATTCGCCTCTTTTTGCCCGTTTCTTGTTTTCTTGTGTGTCGGATTGCTTGCTTGTCACGATGGCTCAAGATAATACCAAATTGTGTGACTTTACCAATACCAACAACAATGATTTTATTAGCACTCCGATTGCTCCTCTTACCGATGCTGAATCTTGTGAAATTAATGCTGCTTTGCTGAATCTTGTCATGAAAGATCCGTTTTCCGGCCTTCCTAGTGAAGATGCCGCTACCCATCTAAACAACTTTGTTGATCTGTGTGATATGCAAAAGAAGAAAGATGTGGACAATGATATTGTTAAATTGAAGCTATTTCCTTTTTCGCTTAGAGATCGTGCTAAAGCTTGGTTTTCGTCTTTGCCTAAAAATAGTATTGATTCGTGGAATAAGTGCAAAGATGCTTTTATCTCTAAGTATTTTCCTCCCGCTAAGATCATCTCTCTTAGAAACGATATTATGAATTTTAAGCAACTTGATCATGAACATGTTGCACAAGCTTGGGAGAGGATGAAATTAATGATACGTAATTGCCCTACACATGGTTTGTATTTGTGAATGATTATACAAATTTTTTATGCCGGATTGAATTTTGCTTCTAGAAATCTTTTAGATTCGGCCGTGGGAGGCACTTTTATGGAAATCACTTTAGGAGAAGCTACTAAACTCCTAGATAATATTATGGTTAATTATTCTCAATGGCACACTGAAAGATCTACTAATAAGAAAGTGCATGCGATAGAAGAAATTAATGTTTTGAGTGGTAAGATGGATGAACTTATGAAATTATTTGCTAATAAAAGTGTTTCTTCTGATCCTAATGATATGCCTTTGTCTACTTTGATTGAGAATAATAATGAATCTTTGGATGTGAATTTTGTTGGTAGGAATAATTTTGGTAACAACGCGTATAGAGGAAACTTTAATCCTAGGTCGTATCCTAGTAATTTCTCTAATAATTATGGTAATTCCTACAACAATTCTTATGGAAGTTTTAATAAGATACCCTCTGATTTTGAATCTAATATTAAAGAATTTATTACCTCGCAAAAGAATTTCAATGCTTTGATTGAAGAAAAATTGCTTAAGATTGATGAGTTGGCTAGGAACGTTGATAGAATTTCTCTTGATGTTGATTCTTTGAAACTTAGATCTATTCCTCCTAAGCATGATATCAATGAGTCTCTCAAAGCCATGAGAATTTCCATTGATGAGTGCAAAGAAAGAACCGCTAGGATGCGTGCTAAGAAAGATTGCTTTATAAAAGCGTGTTCTTCTAGTTTCCATGATAATAAAGATGAAGATCTAAAAGTTATTGATGTGTCCCCTATTAAATCTTTGTTTTGTAATATGAATCTTGATAATGATGGGACTGAATATGATCCACCTTTACCTAGAAGGCGTTCCAAAAATTCGGAGTCTTTAGATCTTGATGCTAAAATTGTTAAAAGTGGGATTGAAGAAGTCAAAACTTTAAATATTAATGAACCCACTATTTTGGATTTCAAGGAATTTAATTATGATAATTGCTCTTTGATAGATTGTATTTCCTTGTTGCAATCCGTGCTAAATTCTCCTCATGCTTATAGTCAAAATAAAGCCTTTACCAAACATATCGTTGATGCTTTGATGCAATCTTATGAAGAAAAACTTGAGTTGGAAGTTTCTATCCCTAGAAAACTTTATGATGAGTGGGAACCTACTATTAAAATTAAGATTAAAGATCATGAATGCTATGCTTTGTGTGATTTGGGTGCTAGTGTTTCCACGATTCCAAAGACTTTGTGTGATTTGCTAGGTTTCCGTGATTTTGATGATTGCTCTTTAAACTTGCACCTTGCGGATTCCACTATTAAGAAACCTATGGGAAGAATTAATGATATTCTTATTGTTGCAAATAGGAATTATGTGCCCATGGATTTTATTGTTCTTGACATAGATTGCAATCCTTCGTGTCCTATTATTCTTGGTAGACCTTTCCTTAGAACGATTGGTGCAATTATTGATATGAAGGAAGGGAATATTAGATTCCAATTTCCGTTAAGGAAAGGCATGGAACACTTCCATAGAAAGAAAATTAAATTACCTTATGAATCTATTATGAGAGCCACTCATGGATTGCCTTCCAAGATTGCAATACCTAGATCTATCTTCGCTTTCATGCCTAGCTAGGGGCGTTAAACGATAGCGCTTGTTGGGAGGCAACCCAATTTTATTTTCATTCCTTGATTTTTTTTCTCCTGTTTAGTAATAAATTATTTATCTAGACTATGGTTTGGTTGTGTTTTTTGTGTTTAATTAGTGTTTGTGCCAAGTAGAACCATTGGAAAGACTTGGGGAAAGTCTTTTTAATCTTGCTGTAAAAAACAGAAACTTTAGCGGTCGCGAGAACTGCTGCCATTTTTATTTGGAAAGTGATATTTAGTTAATTCTTTTTGCATATGATTAATATATAAATTCCTAACGTCCGGAAATTTATTTTAGAATTTTTGGGATTCCAGATCTTGCGTTAGCTAAAGATTACTACATACTGTTCTGTTTTTGACAGATTCTGTTTTTCGTGTGTTGTTTGCTTATTTTGATGAAACTATGGCTAGTAAAATAGTTTATAAACCATAGAGAAGTTGGAATGCAGTAGGTTTAACACCAATATAAATAAATAATGAGTTCATTAAAGTAACTTGAAGTGGTGTTTTGTTTTCTTTCGCTAACGGAGCTCACGAGATTTTCTACTTTAAGTTTTGTGTTGTGAAGTTTTCAAGTTTTGGGTAAAGATTTGATGAATTATGGAACAAGGAGTGGCAAGAGCCTAAGGTTGGGGATGCCCGTGGCACCCCCAAGATAATCTAAGGACAGCTAAAAGCCAAAGCTTGGGGATGCCCCGGAAGGCATCCCCTCTTTCGTCTACTTCTATCGGTAACTTTACTTGGAGCTATATTTTTATTTACCACATGATATGTGTTTTGCTTGGAGCGTCTTGTATTATTTGAGTCTTTATTTGTTAGTTTTCCACAATCATCATTGCTGCACACACCTTTTTGAGAGAGACACTCATGATTCGGAAATTGTTAGAATACTCTATGTGCTTCACTTATATCTTTTGAGTTATATAGTTTTTGCTCTAGTGCTTCACTTATATCTTTTAGAGCACGTTGGTAGATTTGTTTTATAGAAACCATTGTTCTCTCATGCTTCACTTAGATTATTTTGAGAGTCCTACAAAACAGCATGGTAATTTGCTTTAATTATGTTAGGCATTCAAGATTAATAATAAATTTTCTTATGAGTGTGTTGAATACTATGAGAAGTTTGAAACTTGATAATTGTTTTGAGATATGGAGATGGTGATATTAGAGTCGTGCTAGTTGAGTAGTTGTGAATTTGAGAAATGCTTGTGTTGAAGTTTGTGATTCCCATAGCATGCACGTATGGTGAACCGTTATGTTAAGAAGTCGGAGCATGATGTATTTATTGATTATCCTCCTTATGAGTGGCGGCCGGGGACGAGCGATGGTCTTTTCCTACCAATCTATCCCCCCTAGGAGCATGCGCGTAGTACTTTGCTTCGATAACTAATAGATTTTTGCAATAAGTATGTGAGTTCTTTATGACTAATGTTGAGTCCATGGATTATACACACTCTCACCCTTCCACCATTGCTAGCCTCTCTAATACCGCACACCTTTCGCCGGTATCATAAACCCACCATATACCTTCCTCAAAACAGCCACCATACCTACCTGTCATGGCATTTTCATAGCCATTCCGAGATATATTGCCATGCAACTTTCCACCATTCCGTTTACTATGACACGCTCCATCATTTTCATATTGCTTTGCATGATCATGTAGTTGACATTTTAGTTGTGGCAAAGCCACCGTTCATAATTATTTCATATAAGTCACACATGCATCATTGCTATCCCGGTACACCGCCGGAGGCATTCCTATAGAGTCATACTTTGTTCTAGTATCGAGTTGTAATCATTGAGTTGTAAATAAATAGAAGTGTGATGATCATCATTCATAGAGTATTATCCCAATAAAAAAGGAGAAAGGCCAATAAAAAAAGAAGGTCCCAAAAAATATAAATAAAAAGGGGCAATACTACTATCCTTTTTCCACACTTGTGCTTCAAACTAGCACCATGATCTTCATGATAGAGAGTCTCCTATGCTATCACTTTTATATACTAGTGGGAATTTTTCATTATAGAACTTGGCTTGTATATTCCAACGATGGGCTTCCTCAAAATGCCCTAGGTCTTCGTGAGCAAGTTGGATGCACACCCACTTAGTTTCTTTTTGTTGAGCTTTCATATACTTATAGCTCTAGTGCATCCGTTGCATGGCAATCCCTACTCACTCACATTGATATCTATTGATGGGCATCTCCATAGCCTGTTGATACACCTAGTTGATGTGAGACTATCCTCTCCCTTCTTGTCTTCTCCACAACCACTATTCTATTCCACCTATAGTGCTATGTCCATGGCTCACGCTCATGTATTGCGTGAAGATTGAAAAAGTTTGAGAACACCAAAAGTATGAAACAATTGCTTGGCTTGTCATCGGGGTTGTGCATGATTTGAATACTTTGTGTGGTGAAGATGGAGCATAGCCAGACTATATGATTTTGTAGGGATAACTTTCTTTGGCCATGTTATTTTGAAGAGACATAATTGCTTAGTTAGTATGCTTGAAGTATTATTATTTCTATGTCAATATTAAACTTTTGTCTTGAATCTTTCGGATCTGAATATTCATACCACAATTAAGAGAATTACATTGAAATTATGCCAAGTAGCATTCCACATCAAAAATTCTGTTTTTATCATTTACCTAATCGAGGACGAGCATGAATTAAGCTTGGGGATGCTTGATACGTCTCCAACGTATCTATAATTTTTTATTGTTCCATGCTATATTATATCCTGTTTTGGACATTATTGGGCTTTATTATACACTTTTATATTATTTTTGGGACTAACCTATTAACCGGAGGCCCAACCCAGAATTGTTGTTTTTTGCCTATTTTAGGGTTTCGCAGAAAAAGAATATCAACGGAGTCCAAACGGAATGAAACCTTCGGGAGCGTGATTTTTGGAACGAACATGATCCAGAGGACTTGGACCCTACGTCAAGCAATCAACCAGGAAGGCATGAGCTAGGGGGGCGCGCCTACCCCCCGGTGCACCCTCCACCCTTATGGGGCCCATGTTGCTCCACTGACGTACTCCTTCCTCCTATATATACATACGTACCCCCAAACTACCAGATACGGAGCCAAAACCCTAATTCCACCGTCGTAACTTTCTATATCCATGAGATCCCATCGATCTTGAGGCCTTTTCCGGAGCTTCGTCGGAGGGGGTATCGATCACGGAGGGCTTCTACATCAACTCCATAGCCTCTCCGATGAAGTGTGAGTAGTTTACTTCAGACCTATGGGTCCATAGTTGTTAGCTAGATGGCTTCTTCTCTCTTTTTGGATCTCAATACAAAGTTCTCCCCCTCTCTTGTGGAGATCTATTCGATGTAATATTCTTTTGCGGTGTGTTTGTTGAGACCGATGAATTGTGGGTTTATGATCAAGTTTATCTATGAAAAATATTTGAAGCTTCTCTGAATTCTTTTATGTATGATTGGTTATCTTTACAAGTCTCTTCGAATTATAATTTTGGTTTGGCCTATTATATTGATCTTTCTTGCAATTGGAGAAGTGCTTAGCTTTGGGTTCAATCTTGCGCTGTCCTTTCCCAGTGACAGTAGGGGCAGCAAGGCACGTATTGTATTGTTGCCATCGAGGATAACAAAGATGGGGTTTATATCATATTGCATGAGTTTATCCCTCTACATCATGTCATCTTGCTTAAAGCGTTAATCTGTTCTCTTGAACTTAATACTCTAGATGCATACTGGATAGCGGTCGATGTGTGGAGTAATAGTAGTAGATGCAGGCAGGAGTCGGTCTACTTGTCTTGGACATGATGCCTATATACATGATCATACCTAGATATTCTCATAACTATGCTCAATTCTGTCAATTGCTCAACAGTAATTTGTTCACCCACCGTAATGCTTATGCTCTCGAGAGAAGCCTCTAGTGAAACCTATGGTCCCCGGGTCTATTTTCCATCATACTAATCTTCCAATACTTAGTTATTTCCTTTGTCATTTGTTTTACTTGTATCTTTATTTCTCTTTATCATAAAAATACCAAAAATATTATCTTATCATATCTATCAGATCTCACTCTCATAGGTGACCGTGAAGGGATTGACAACCCCTTTATCGTGTTGGTTGCGAGGAGTTTATTTGTTTGTGTAGGTGCGAGGGACTCGTGCGTGGCCTCCTACTGGATTGATACCTTGGTTCTCAAAAACTGAGGGAAATACTTACACTGCTCTACTGCATCACCCTTTCCTCCTCAAGGGAAAACCAACGCAGTGCTCAAGAGGTAGCAGGTTCTGCACCAGAGTATCTGCGGACCCCAGACTACTGACGTGGAGGACTTCCCATCGCGTCACTACCAGCTGTCAGGCTACGCCTACCTCCACAGTTCCTCCTGGGATTGATGTAGGCATGCTTATTAGTATTTGATGCACTCGCTGCGAGCCTGTGTGCCGCCTATGATGTCCTTAGTCTATGTACTGAACTCTGTGTATTGAACTCTATGCATGATCCCTTTGTAAGGTGTGTCGTCTACTATGTAGTATCTATCATGCTTCTTTCCTTATGCATGTTTCATCATGAATGATTCTTGACTTTACAAATTTCTCAATGCTGAACTACCCCTTTGAAATTTTAGGAGGATGGTTAGACCAGGCGGTCGTGGTCGTGGTGGCAATGCCCCACCACCGCCTGAGTACATGGCTGGTATGATCCAACAGTGAGCTGAATCGCCAGTTCATGGAGAATATGATGGCTCAATTCCCTCGCCCCAATGTGAACCAACAGCCAGCCCAAGTGACTGCAGGATTTCATGCACCTCAACCCAACTATGTACCGCAGCTCAACTCAGCCTCTGGATGCTGATGACTGGCTTCGTGACATCACCTATGAGATGGAGTCTGCTAATGTAGCCCTTGCCAGCTATGTCACCTTTGCTTCATTCTTCATGAAAGGACCCACAACTCAATGGTGGGAAAGCCATTGGCATACTCTGCCGGTTGGAACAATCATCACCTGGCCAGACTTCCAAGCTGCCTTCTGTGCTCGCTTCATTCCTCGGTGAGTCATGGACCGGAAGAAGCGTGAGTTCCGCAACCTCACCCAAGGCAATAAAACTTTGGAAGCTTATCAGCGAGAGTTTCTGGACTTGTCCCACTATGCTGAAGAAGACATTGCAACTAATGCACGCAGACAGGAGAAGTTCTGTGATGGCCTTCAAGCTGACATCAAGCTCGCACTTCTAGTGCATGACTTTGCCAATTTCGCCACCTTGGTGAACAAGGCCATCAATGTTGAAACTGGTCTGCAGGAACACCAGAGCTCTCACGGGCGCAACCGTGACACGGGCTCATATTTGGGCCCGTCCTCGCAGAAGCATAGGATATGGATTCTCAACAGCATGTACCAGCCAACTGCACCTGCTCCAAAGAAGTCTTATGCTGCACCATGTCTGGCTCCTCCACCATCTAGGCAGTCAAGACTTCCAGCTCCATCACCCTGAGCTCCTGTTCCCACTCCCAATAATGGTTTGTGCTTCAGGTGTGGTCAACCAGGACACCATGCTAGGGAATGCATCCAGAACCAAAATCAACTAGCCCTTCCAGCAACTGGCCATGGAGGCAACCAGCCCCGCAACAACAATGCCAAGTCTTATGGTCGTGTTCATGCCAACCACGTTGATCTGAACGAAGCTCTAGACCAGCCTGCTACTGTGATAGGTACACTCCTCGTAAAATTCAACACCAGCATCCGTTTTATTTGATACAGGTGCATCACATTCATTCATGTCAGAAGATTTCGCATGCTTGCATGACATTAAATGCGAGGACATGAACGCTTCGCTATTGGTACACACCCCTGCAGGCCAATGTCGGACCTCCATGATTTGCAACAACGTCCCCGTTGAAATCGAAGGACTAGAATTCATTGTCTCTCCCATCATACTGAAGTCCTGTAGCATTGATCTCATTTTGGGATGAATTGGTTAAAAGCGCATACTGCTACTATCGTTTGCGCCACTAAGACCGTTCATATGCTATAACCTTCTGATGAAATAGTTAGTTACCAGGCTCATCTGGTGCAAAATATCGAGGCACGACTTTATGCCTTGAATGCATTGAACGCTGCACCACTCGAGGGCATTGAAAACATTCCCGTCGTTGGCGAATTCCAAGACGTGTTTCCTAAAGAACTTCCAGGGATTCCCCCTGCTAGAGCTATCGAATTCATCATCGACTTGAAACCAGGCACCACTCCTATAGCCAAACGATCCTACAAGATGCCGCCGCATGAACTCATTGAGCTTAAGGAGGAAATTGACAAATCTCTTCACAAAGGTTTCATTCGCCCTAGTTACTCTCCGTGGGGAGCACCTTCTCTCTTTGTTAAGAAGAAGGATGGGACAAACCGATTGGTCCAAAATTATCGTCCTATTAACCAAGCCACCATTCAGAACAAATATCCCTTCCTCGGATCAATTATCTTTATGATCAATTGGCTGGTTCATCAGTGTTCTCTAAACTCGACTTGAGGTTGGGTTACCACCAGATCCATGTTCGTGAACAGGATATCCCAAAGACCGCCTTCGTTACTCGATATGGATCATACGAGTACACCGTCATGTCTTCGGCTTAACCAATGCTCCGACCACCTTCTCTCGTCTAATGAATTATATATTCATGGATTACCTCGACAAGTTCATCATGGTTTATCTGGATGATATCCTGGTATTTTCCAAGAACAAACAAGAACATGCTAAACATCTTCGCCTTGTGCTGAAAAAGCTTCGAGAGCATCAACTATATGCCAAGTTCTCCAAGTGTGAATTCTGGCTTCCCAAAGTAACCTATCTTGGGCATGTCATCTCCAAGGATGGTATTGCCATCAACCCTAAACTAGTCCAAGCTATTCTCGATTGGACTCCTCCGAAGAATGTCAAGCAAGTCAGAAGTTTTCTCGGTCTCACCAGCTATTGTCGTCGATTCGTCGAGAACATCTCCAAGATCGCCAGGCCTCTAACTAACATGTTGCATAAGGGCGTCAAGTTTCAATGGATAGACAAGTGTCAGGAAAGTTTTCAGCCACTCAAAGACAAGTTGACTTTTGCCTCAGTGCTTGCTCCACCTGATACTAAGAAGGACTTTGTCATTTACTGCGACGCTTCCCGTCATGGATTAGGTTGTGTCCTAATGCAAGAGCGCAAAGTGATTGCTTATGCCTCTCATCAATTGCGGCCTCAAAAGAAAACTACCCAGTTCACGACCTCAAGCTTGCTGCTGTCATTCATGCACTGAAGCAGTGGCGACATTACCTTCTCGATAATCGTTGTGAGATCTTCACCGACCACCAAAGTCGGAAGTATCTGTTTACTCAGCCAGACCTGAACCACTGTCAGCAGAGATGGATGGAGAATGTTGCAGACTTTGACTTGGGTATTTCCTATACCCTAGGCAAGGCTATGTAATGGTTGATGCCTTGAGCCGCATGTCTTACTGCAACCACCTCCAGGTTTGAAAAGTTCAGCCCCCGCTTGTTGAAGAATTCAGAAAGCTGAACCTTCATATTGTCCCTCCCGGTGCACTCGCTCCCCCTCCCCCAGAGTTCCAAAATATGAATCTTCGTGTTGTTCCTAAGGGTTCTCTAAATACCCTGGCTGTCGAACCAGATCTTGTGAGCGATATCATGACTATTCAATATTATGACTCTGAAGTCGAGAAGATTAAACGCTATCTCGCAGAAGGAAAGCCCTCATTCTTCACTATTTCCGATGATGGCGCCTTGTACTTCAAAGGCCTCCTAGTGGTGCCATGTTTAGAGGAAAACCATGATATGACACAGGAGGTTATGACAGAAGCTCATGATACGCCTTTGTCTATTCATCCCGACAGTACAAAGATGTACCAAGACATTCATCAGAGATTCGGATGATCTAATATGAAGCAAGACATTGCTCGTTATGTTGCTGAGTGTGACGTTTGCCGTCGTATCAAAGAAGAACATCAAAGGCCTGCTGGAACTCTGAAACCCATCTCTATTCCTAAATGGAAATGGGACCATGTTGAAATGGACTTCGTCACTGGATTTCCCAAATCGCAGAAAGGTAATGATGCTATTCTTGTTGTCATTGACCGGCTTTCTAAAGTTGCACATTTTCTGGCAGTCAAAGAAACGATCACTATTAGTCAGCTTGCAACTCTCTACATGTCTAGAATTGTTTCACTTCACGGTATTCCACTGGTTATCAGTTCAGACTGTGGCAGCTTGTTCACTTCAAGATTCTGGGCAAGTTTCCAAGAAGCTATGGGAACTCATCTGTCATTCAGTATTGCATTTCATCCTCAGTCGCAAGGACAAGTTGAACGTGTCAACCAAGTTCTCAAAGACATGCTTCGAGCTTGTGTAATTTCCTTCGGCAAGAAATGGGAGGAATCTCTTCCATATGCTGAATTCTTTTATAATAACTAGCAAGATGCCCGTGCTACGCTACGGGATAAGAAATGATCAGGTGGACTTATAGTCAGGAGCTGGTATATGCTACTAATGGTAATAAAAATGTACCAAGCACTAATCAAAGTGACAATATATTATTGATAGGTACACATCAAGCACAGTCAAACATATGGTTTCCAATCGATAAACCTCTTCGTCCAAGCGAAACATTTTCTTCTTCATCTTTGCCTCACGGGAGGATTTGTTCTCCATGCTCATCTCATTGCTCGCTCTATCGTATATCGAGGTGGTGACAGAGATCATGCAACAATAAGAAAATCCGTCCACATACATGTGACAACTGAGACAGACACTAACCATCTTAATTTTCTAGTTTCTCTTCCTATCCTTGTCTGCTTAATTTTCTACTTTCGACAATAGATTGATTATTTGCTCGGACAATAGCCAAGTCATCGAAGTCATGAATAGCAGCTTGCACTGGCGGGCAGTGTTGCAGCAATTGCCAATGATAGTTATTTCTTGTCTTCAGAGTTTACCAAAGTGGTGTTTGAACATGAGTATCAAGTGGCGGATGCTATTGCCCATGAACTGGTCCGTCTTCCGATGTTTAATGAAGCTACTTGTTGGATTGAAGTACCACCACCATCAATTCTATCTCTTTTAGGAACATTATAATGATGTATACAAATGAATAAAGAGGCATTTTTATTTTAAAAAAACAAGGGACCTAGTAATGTGTCCTTTTGGGGAACAAAAGAAGAAAGGGTAAAAAACCAGGAGGTGAACCTTGCCAATCTAATGCACAAAATAGAGTGGTACAAATTAAAATCAGGACTTTATTGTGCACTGCATTACCAATGAAAATATCACATGATTTTGTTTCTTAAAACCAATAGTCTCATGAAACATACATGACTCGACACAAGAAACGCGTCGTCATGAAGTTGCGTCGCGAAAAATTAACAATCTAATCAATTGTTATTAAGCTTAGACACGCAAGAATATGACAGTAGTAACACGACATATATCTCCCCCGCCACAAAGTAGAGTATCAAAGACTATCTCCCATCCCTATACAAAATCATAGTATCCAACTTTTCTACAAAGCAGCGCGTCCCCAAGCGTAGGAAATCGGACAAACTTTCAGGCTCTGCTTCACCCTCTCAGTGCACCACATAC
This sequence comes from Triticum aestivum, assembly GCF_018294505.1. NCBI lineage: Eukaryota > Viridiplantae > Streptophyta > Magnoliopsida > Poales > Poaceae > Triticum > Triticum aestivum. The sequence goes on along the minus strand of NC_057806.1, from coordinate 226,599,981 downwards.
CTCCACTCCACTCACCACACCCTCTCAGTGTATCAGATAGGTGCCTTGGTATATGTTGCATCTTATAAATAAATGGTCAACGTACATCAAGAAACTGGAGGCAATGGTCCTGGCAGGAAACCTTTGCTGTATATATATATCATTGGATTTCTACTTAGTTGAACAAACTTTCACCTGCTTCTTACATTAGATAAAGTAGGGATTGACTGTAACACGATGAAAACCAAAGTCACCTACTGCCTGCTACTGCTTGCTACTTGAGCAAAACATAAAAAATAATGTTCTGACTATATTCTTGGGGAACTCTGCACTTAGTAAGATCAGGATCTCCTGACTATATTTTAACATACTTCAGTTTATCTTTTAAAAAATCATGCTGACGCTGATGCTTATTATAATTACCTTCCTTGGTGAAAAATATTTTCTGTAAAAAAATACCAACTGGCTTAAAAGATCAAGCATAATCATTTTAGGCTAGTTCTTATGATACGAGGTGCTGGAATGATTACATGTGGATCTTAATCTGACAAATATGACTACTGATAAATAAAAAATATCATCCTCACCTATGCCATGAATTAGTTATTGTGCAAACAGTTGCCGCCATAGTCATCCTTGCAACAGTAACTGCGGCACAACACCTTGCACGTTCCTACATTCCCCGTGCTCGCCCATCTTTGTGTCACTATCATGCACCTCGCCCTTGCTACCACAACCCTGAAATTCAGAAATAGCTGATCCCAACAATGCAAATTTTCTTTTAGAAAATTTAGAAGTACAAAACCCCTACAAAAATCAAAATTGACCTGACACCTATGCAGTAGTTTACAATCACCAAATCAGACATATGAAGAATGCTCAAAGGTTGGCACTAACCCTGACCAAAAGATTAGCTTTGCATAAGTAAACTACCCTGCAAAATTTTGCCACTTGAACCTTCCAGTCATACAAATAATTTCACTACTCTTTAAAAGGTGGCTAACTCCATTCGGTCAGCTTGAAATCCAAGAGATAACTAAGTACTTGGTTGGTTTCTCTGTGAGATGAAACATTAATCCTCATGGCCATCACCACATGTGCATAAAGGAAGAAATAATTTGTAGTTTTACCTCATAGACAGAATGCACAATAGTTATGCACATATAAATGTCTAAAGTATGAAGGAACGATGATATGCATTGACAACCACATTGCAAATATAATACTTTCACAAAATTAAACTATCCTGCAAACCAGCCACCAAATCACTTCAGTATGAACACAAAAATGACCAAACAACACACTAATTAAGTGAAAGAAATGATCTCGCATTCGGTGGCTGTAACATTTTGGCGTAATACCTGCATGCTCCCCCTCAAATGGAGGGTTAGCAAAAAAATAATTAAAACTTTAAAGTGCAAAAAGGATTTCACAAGAGCCTATTACAACAAGCAGAGGCCTAATAATAAGCTTCACAACTTGCAGATGGCAATGGGAAAAGAAAACACACTGATAACATGTTCAAAACCATGAAATATGAAGCATGTTCCACTTCTTATGCAGTAGGTTGGCCGACACCATGGATGAGCAGAGCACAGCCGGCGAGATACCTGCGGAGGTCAGTGTCGGAGGAGACGACGATGAGGAAGTGGAGGTGGTGGGAGTGGGAAGTACGGCTGCTGGATCAATAAAGGGTGGAGGTAGGAGAGGCGTTGTGGCACTGATGGCGCCGGCGGCGTACTTGTGGTGGCTGGGAACAAAGGAGATGGGGAGGAGTGGAGGGGATGACGAGGAGCAACGGGAGGTGGCTGTGATGGGAGTGCTAACTGCGGTGTTAGAGGAGAACGCAGGAGAGGCGTCTGCAGATGGACGACTTCGACGGCGTGCTTGCCGAGGTCGGCGTTGGAGGAGACGGGAAAGGGTAGAGAGGACGTTGAGGTGGAGGTGCGTCATGGTGGTGGGCGGTGGGGCTGAGAAGCATGAGAGGCGCAGGAGGTGGACGGCGCCAGCAGCAGCCGCCTCGCGCCGCTGCCAGATCGATTTAAGTGATGTCCATCGGTGATTCGATTTGTTTCCAGATGGTTCCAGGAGTTGCGAGAGAGAAGCCTGAACAAGAAAGATGTGGTTGAGGGGTTATGTGCAAATGAGCAGCAGACTGATTTGTGTGTGTTAGATACTGATCCGACGATCCTAAATGATGGATGGCAGACACACCATCATCACCAACTCAGAATTTTATAGGAGTAGAGATAATATCTATCAAGCTAGCCTGAAGATGGCCCCCTTCGAAGTGTTATATGGATGAAAGTGTCGAACCCCTCTGAACTGGTCAAAAACTGGGAAATGTCCACACTTCGGTCCGGATATTATCCAACATGACGAAGAACAAGTCCGCATTATTCGCGAGAATCTCAAGACTGCTCAGTCACGTCCGAAAAGTCAGTATGACCATCATCACAAAGACATGATCTATCAACCTGGCGAAAAGGCTTATCTTCGAGTTACACCAATGAAGGGTGCTCACCGCTTCAGGATCAAGGAAAAACTAGCTCCTGGCTATATTGGTCCATTCACTATTCTGGAAAGGCGTGGAAAAGTGGCATATCAAATGGAGCTTCCGCCAAACCTTTCTCAGGTTCACGATGTGTTCCACGTGTCACAGCTCTGCCTTTGCTTCAAGGACCGAATCCGAGCAATGGATCATGAAGTGCTCGAATTGCAATAGGACCTCTCCTATAAAGAGCATCCGGTCCGCATTCTCGACCAAGCTGAACGCCGCACACGTCAGAAGGCGATCACGTTCCTCAAGGTCTAGTGCTCGCACCATTCTGAAGATGAAGCCACTTGGGAGCGCGAGGACCGCCTGCGTGATGAATACCCCGCACTGTTTCCTTCTACCTCCTAAATCTCGGGACGAGATTTCTTGTAGTGGAGGAGTTCTGTAACGGCCAGATAATTAAACTACAGTGAACCTATGATAATGATGCCATGTCACCTTCGTTACTATTGCTAATCTCTCGTTAGTTCAAAAATCAATTCAAAATATGGCAAACAACGAAAGTTTTCAAACTTTAAAACTAAAATGTTCGGAGTGTGCCAAATAATGCCTAGGTATTTAAGGTGAAGGAAACACACTTTTACAGAATGTCTAAATATTTTAAATTGAAATAAAACAGAAAAGGAAATAAATAAAAGAAAAAGAATAAAAAACAAAACAAACCAAACAAAATACAAAAGAGACAAGAAAAAGGGAACCCCCCTTCCCACCGGGCTTCGGCCCAGCCAGCAGTCTACCAGGCCAGCCCACCCCACTCCCCTATATGGCCTCCCCCACTCCCCAAACCCTAACCGACACCCCACTGCCCCCACTCGTTCACCCTCTTCTCGCCCCTCCCCCGATCCAATCTGGATCAGGGCCCGACGCGCCCCTGCCGTTCGACGCCTACGCCGGAGCCCCGCCGTTCGCTGGTCCTCCCCACCGGACTGCTTCCCCTACGTCTGTGTCGTCCCCATCCCCCTGCCTCGAACCCCGCTGCCCGTGCCCTACGAAACCCCCGTGAGGCCTCGCCCCTCTCCACTCCCCTCTGCTCCCTACACCCGTGGTCGCCGCGCCGGCGCCGGCCGGCTTCCGCGCCCGCGGTCACCCCCGACGTCGCGTGCCGTTGGCCGTCCACCACGCGCACGCACCCCGCCCCGACGCCTCTCTACCCCTGCGTCCCCGTCCTGGCCAGCCACCGCATCACCGCGACCATGTCATGCCCGCGCCCGTACGCCGCGCTGCCCGCTTCCTCCTGGGCCGCTCGCCGCCGACCGCCCGATGCTACCCCGTGGCCATGGCCTCCTCCCCACACCATGCATGGGCAGTACCCCCTGCTCGCGCCCCCTGCTGCCGCTGCGCCCATCGCCCCCCTGCCGCTCGCCGACTCCTGTCCGCAGCGCCTGCAACCCCGCTCCCTCTGGTCGCGCGCTCCGCTCCGCTCCCTAGCCTCGCCTGCAGCCTCGCGCGCTGCTCCTGCGGCTGCCTGCTGCGCTTGCGCGCCACTGCCTGGCAGCACCCGCCTGGGCCGCCCCTTGCCATGCCCAACCCCCGACCGCTGTTGCCCTGGAGCCCCCTTGATCACCATGGCCTACAACCCCGCCGGCCCTGCCTCGTTGTGCCGCCGTACTCGCCGTGTTCCGATGGCCTCGCCCCGTCGCCCTCGGTTGGGCTCGGCCCCGAGCGGGTGGCGCCCGCACCGCTAACCTAGCGCCTACAAGGCCCCTCTGGGCCACTGACATGGGGGCCCGCCCTAGAACGAAAATTAAATAAATAAATCAACTTAATTAATTATGTTTAATTAACCTAATTAACTAGTGTTAATTAATTAAATAGTAATTAGATTAGTTAAACGCTAATTAGAATAAATAGAGTATGACACGTGGGACCCACACGTCAGTTTGACCCAGTCAACGCCCTGTTGACTGCCGATGTGATGCTAACATCCTGATGACGTCACCATACACTATTCTGGATAATGTTGATTTAAAATAATTAAATGAATTCTAAAAATGATTAAATCTTTTAAAATTAATATAAAATAAACCGTAGTTCGGATGGAAAAACTTTGTACATGAAAGTTGCTTAGAACGACGAGACGAATCCGAATACGCAGCCCGTCCGTCTGCCACCCATCCCTAGCATAGCAAACATGCAACTTTCCCCCTCCGTTCCGTATGTTTGAAAACATGAAACACCGGGAATACTTTCCCGGATGTCCCCCCCTTTGCCGGTATCACCTACTGCCGCGTTAGGGCACACCTAGCACCGCTCATTGTCATGTCATACATCATCGTGCATATGTTTGCATTATATTTATTGTTTCTTCTCCCTCTTCTCTTGTTAGACACCGAGACCGACGTCGCTGCTACCCAGTACGACTACGGTGTTGACGACCCCTCCTTGCCAGAGCAACCAGGCAAGCCCCCCCCCTTGCTCACCAGATATCGCCTACTCTTCTCTCTACTGCTTGCATTAGAGTAGTGTAGCATGTTACTGCTTTCCGTTAATCCTATCCTGATGCATAGCATGTCTTTGCTACTACTATTGTTACCTTTACCTACAATCCTAAATGCTTAGTATAGGATGCTAGTATTCCATCAGTGGCCCTACATTCTTGTCTGTCTGCCATGCTATACTATCGGGCCGTGATCACTCGGGAGGTGATCACGGGTATATACTTATATACATGATACATGATATATGTGGTGACTAAAGTCGGGTCGGCTCGTAGAGTACCCGCGAGTGATTCACGGATTGGGACCGAAAGGACGTTTGTCCTAACGGCCCTCTGGGTGGACCTTTGTGGCAGAGCGACAGGGCAGGTTGAGACCACCTAGGAGATAGGTGGGCCGGGCCCTGGTCGGCGTCCGCGGTTAATTCAATTAACACGCTTAATGAGATCTTGGTGTTTGATCTGAGTCTGACCACTGGCCTATATGCACTAACCAACTACGCGGGAACAGGTATGGGCACTCGACGTCGTGGTATCAGCTGAAGCCTTCTTGACGTCAGCGACTGAGCGACGCGCACCATATTGGACTGGAACACCTGCTCTTGTTTTAGGGAGGCTAGGTCTGCTTCCGGCCGCCCACACAACGTGCAGGTGTGCAATGGGCGATGGGCCCAGACCCCTGCGCCATAGGATTTAGACCGGTGTGCTGACCTCTCTGTTGTGCCTAGGTGGGGCTACGACGTGTTGATCTTCTGAGGCCGGGCATGACCCAGGAAAGTGTGTCCGGCCAAAGGGGATCGAGCGTGTTGGGTTATGTGGTGCACCCCTGCAGGGAAGTTTATCTACTCGAATAGCCGTGTCCCTCGGTAAAAGGACGACCCAGAGTTGTACCTTGACCTTATGACAACTACAACCGGATACTTAATAAAATACACCCTTCCAAGTGCCAGATACAACCCGGTGATCGCTCTCTCACAGGGCGACGAGGGGAGGATCGTCGGGTAGGATTATGCTATGCGATGATACTTGGTTAACTAACCATCTATTCTCTTCTTCTGCTTCAAGATGGAGGCTGCCAGAAGCGTAGTATTCGATAGGACTAGCTATCCCCCTCTTATTCTGGCATTCTGTAGTTCAGTCCACATATACTACCCCTTTCATTGATACCAATGCATATGTGGTGTAGCTCCTTGCTTGCGAGTACTTTGGATGAGTACTCACGGTCGCTTTGCTCCCCCTTTTCCCCCTTTCCTTTCTTCCTGGTTGTCGCAACCAGATGAGGGAGCCAAGAGCCAGACGCCACCGTCGACGATGACTCTTACTACACTGGAGGTGCCTACTACTACATGCAGGCCGCTGACGACAACGAGGAGTAGTTTAGGAGGATCCCAGGCAGGAGGCATGTGCCTCTTTCGATATGTATCCCAGTTTGTGCTAGCCATCTTATGGCAACTTGTTTAACTTATGTCTGCACTCAGATATTGTTGCTTCTGCTGACTCGTCTATGATCGAGCTCTTGTATTCGAGCCCTCGAGGCCCCTGACTTGTAAAATGATGCTTGTATGACTCATTTTATTTGTAGAGTTGTGTTGTGATATCTTCCCGTGAGTCCCTGATCTTGATCGTACACGTTTGCGTGTATGATTAGTGTACGATTGAATCAGGGGCGTCATAGAAGCTCTGGTTTGTGAGAAGCTTATACCACAACCTGCCCCAAATGGGACAGTATTTTTTACCCCAGCATGTTGATGCCATTCCATGATAGTATGCCAAGGTTCATGAATTTCAGACGGGTTTTGGATTTACTAGAATTACAAAAGCAAGTACCTCAACATTTGCCGAAGAGCCACGGTGTTGTGGTGTTCGAAATTCATCCCCATTTCTTGCATGGGACATTCACATAAACCCATGGACACATATATGATTTTACCCGAGCATGTGCTTTAATTTTGAATTGTGCACCTGAAATGGCTAGAAAACCAATTTAATGTACAAAATTTCCAAACGAACCCTGAATAATTCCAATTCTTTTACGACACACATATAGTTGCATGTTCACTGCAGATAAAAGGTCTAGCAATTCAAACATCGCCCATTGCCGCTGTGACCTCATTATGTAATTCAAATCAAGACGAAAAATCAAGTAGATCCCACACAGTTTGTTATAACCAATCGTGTGAGATGCAGCACAAAATATCTTGGAGCACCGTCGGATTATAGTACGCATACGGCTTACGCGAGAAGGTGCGACAGCTATAGTCCACAACCCGCTCTGAATAAGGTACCGTGTCTGATGACACTTTGTGTGCAAGTTTTTTCGCTGAAGCGATTCCAAATTTTTGGCTTCCGCGGAAATATCTACCTCCCCGCCCCTCCCCCTTACCAAAAGCCACATTTCCCCTGTTTCCACCTTCCTTTCCAAGTTCAAACCTTCACTCCTTGCTTGCAGCACTACCTCCTCACCGGCGACCCTTCGCGCTGCTCAGCCTTGCCTATCGAGGCAGGTAATCCACACCCGACCCCCATCCTCCTCCTCCTTCCACATCCCACATGCCCCGACCGCCGGCGCGAGCGCGACACCTTCCACCCAAATCACCGACCCCTCCACCAAATAAGCGCCGCCCTAAGCCATGGTGCACATAGTATAGCCAGGATCTCAAGGAACATTTGGTAGCGAAGAAGCAAATCACGGTCGCACGCGCGGATGAGGTCGCGATAGCTGCCATTTGTGTCGACCCCCAGATCTTGGAGGAGCACCTCGCCGTCGAGGCCACCCTCGACGCCTCACGCACCGACGCCGTGACGCGGTTGGCTACTTTAAACGATAGTTCATGGCGTTTTCTCGAGGCCATTGTCGGTGCCTTCGACGAAGACTACAAGGTATTTTCTTAGCGTGCACGTGCTTACCTCATCTCGAGAGCCAGCAGGTTGGTGCCCAGAGCGGCTCAGGCAACTCACCACTACGATGAGGGCACCCACGATGGGGAGGCCTCACCCCCTTCCTTGTCCAAGGAGCCCATCGTCATCGGTATCTCCGACAATGAGTAGCTTGTCTTATTAGCTCACTATAAGGACCCATGTTCAGTTTGCTAGCTATTGCATTTCCTTAACAAATTCTAGTGAATTGTGCTATCTACTTTTACCATGCAATCTTCTGCTATAGTGTATATGTTCTATATGTCATGCAATGTGGTGTTCAATTAACTATATGGTTCAATTCTACAAATGTGATGTTCAATTCTTCAGGGTGCAATTTTCCAAGTTGTCAAGCATGCTTGGTTTGGTTAACTGTCTGATCTTCTATTAGGAGTATGTTATATTGTGCAATGTGGTGCTCAGTTAACGTTTGGTTCATTTGTTGTGGTGTTTAGTTAACTGTTTGGTTCAATTCCGCAATGCGATGTTCAATTGTTGTGTGTGCATTCTGTTATTGTATACCATGTGAGAAATAAATCGAATTTGGCTATCCTAAATACATGGGAAACAAATACAATTGCTATATTACCAAGTTGGTAAGCATGCTTGGTTTGTTTAACTCTCCGATCTTCTATTAGGAGTATGCTATATTGTGCAATGTGGTGCTCAGTTAATGTTTGGTTCATTTGTTGTGGTGTTTAGTTAACTGCTTGGTTCAATTCTACAATGCGATGTTCAATTGTTGTGGGTGCATCTGTTATTGTATACCATGTGAGAAATAAATCGAATTTGGCTGTACTAAATACATGAGAAACAAATAAAATTGCTATATTTCCAAGTTGTTAAGCATGCTTGGTTTGGTTAACTGTCTGACCTTCTATTAGGAGTATGTTATATTGTGCAATGTGGTGCTCAGTTAACATTTGGTTCATTTGTTGTGGTGTTTAGTTAACTGCACATGCATGGTCCATTGTCTAATAGCGCATTATTGTGCAATTGCAGGAACCATTCTAATATTTAGGGTTTTAACAATTAGATCTTGCACATGTAGGTCCTACTATCAGAGGTTTTGACCCACTGTTTGACCCTTTTTCATATGGGGAAATGAGTTGTCCATGAATATCAATCAAGTCAAGAAACTCAGAAAGATTGTTAGGATAAAGAAATTAGGGACAAAAAACAACAAGATCTTTGTCTGCACAATGAAGAAGACACCAGTTAACTACAAGATGGTATTAACTATTATACCTTGCCTTTTTTGTTCCTTTGCCCCATTTCCAATACAGAGAAGATATTTATGCACATGCTTGTTTTTAGGCCTTTCCAAAGCAGTTCACTGATGATTACCTCTCAAACCACCTCTATGGTCAGGAGGCGAGGAAGGTTTTCATACAATACCCACGGTTCAATATTGAAGTTTTCCTTAAGAGGACGAAGGACGGACGGTCAATCATCCATAGGAACTAGCCTAAAGTTGCAAAGACCTTTAACATGAATGAAGGCTCAATATTCGCCTTCTGCTTCACTAGTTTTCCAAATGAGATGCATCTATCTATATACCGTCTATGATGCTAATTTCGAAAAGTTCTACATGTTGCATGTGAAACTTGATGCTGGTGCAGTTGTGTAATGGGGTAGATGAGTGCTGAAGCTATATCATGTTGTACTTTGATGTATTTCAATTATGAAATCCTACTTCCTTAATATGGAAATGAAAATATATTATGTGCTTAATATGAATGTCAATTAGATTAATAAATGGATTATTAATAATAGGGCAATTAGCCTGCTAATGGCGAATTAGCCTGCTAATTGGGTTTTGCTATTGCAAATGGTTACTGAGAAAATACCGTGGGAGATGACCTCAGGCAGCGCACACAGTTTCTAGGAATAAACCATGTTGGATCAATGAACAATCACGCACGCCATCCTCTTGAAAACTGTTTGCGTTAGGACACCTTGCGCAAATGTTTACCACATAAAAATGTGTGTGATAGACAACCTTTGCCACACTCTTCTACGCACCGTGTGTGATGCATTCAATAATGCAAATGATAAAATAGTTAATATCATGTGCAATGGCAACGCTATCACAAACGATTTAACGGGGAAATTGTGTGTGATTTACCTGTGAACGGAAACGTTTTCCTTGGAGTGACTGCATGGGAGGTACATACGAACAAAAACGTTTAGCGGGGACTGACTATGTGGGATGTACTTATGACCGGAAACAATTTCGCCTGTATAATTGTATTTTTTTAGCTCTATTGTATGTATTTCCATATTTGAGCACTCGCCGGTCGCACATGACGTCATTTTGCCGAGCGTGTGTGCCAGGAGGGCATATCCCCGACGGTTTCTCGGTCGTGTGGGAAGGAACCCCCTATCGCCGTCACTCACTAGGCGACGGTTCCAAATGCCGTCGCAGAAAGGGGTCAAAAACCGTTTGTATAGAACCGACGCGTACTAGTGATAAAACGAAAACTTATGGATCCTCATCCACTTGCTAATATCTTTGAAAGATCCAATTATGATGAACCAATTGCTAGTGAATTGAGTTCACTAGATTGTCTTTATGAAGTTTTGCTTGAGATTCATGAATATAAAAATTGTGATGAAGTGTTAAAAGAAGAAATCTAAAAATTGCTAGTGAATTGAGTTCACTAGATCCAATTATGTTTGCAATGATGTTGTTATAAATTCTATAATGTCAATTGTGCTAATAATATGCAAAACCCTAAGCTTGGGGATGCTAATTTTGCTATGTCCACTACTTCTTGCAATGATCATGATTGGGGTGATTCTTCTTATGACCTTGAAAATTTATTTAAGCCTCATGATGAATATGATATTCATAAAAGTGGGTTTGGAAGAGTCCCAACTTTAGGTAATAATGATCCCACTACTTTGGAGAATGATCAGTCTTATGAAATTTTTGATAAAAGTGGGCTTGGAGAGGTCATGACTTTATTTGATGATAATCCCACTATATAGGAAGAGTGTCAACTTTGCATGCATGTGGATCATATAGAGAATATGTTATGTGATAGTTATATTGTTGAATTTGAATATGACCCCACATGTAATTATTATGAGAGAGGGATATATGGTTGTACAAATTTTCGTGTTACTAAATTACCTCTTTTCATGTTCAGATTGTCTATGTTTTATTCTTCTTCCTTGCATATGCTAGTCTTTGCTTGTTTTAGTAATTTGTTTGCTTATAAAATTCCTATGCATAGGAAGCATCTTAGACTTAAATGTGATTTTCACATGCTATATGATACTCTCTTTGTGCTTTAATTCTTGTCTTTCATGCAAGCATCATTAAAATTATCAATACCTAGCTAAGAGGCTTCAAAGATAAGCGCTTGTTGGGAAGCAACCCAATATATTTTATTTTTCATTTTTATGTGAGCACACAATTATGCTACTATAATGATTGTGTTTTAGTGTTTTAATTAGTGTTTGAACCTGTCGGATCACGAGTTCCGGCAAAACCCTCGAGGTTCGAACACTGGGGTGCGCGCGAAGGTTTTCTCCCTATCGATCCACACCCTGGCTCGCTAAGATCTCGCGGATGAACTCAATGAACTCACAAGACAAAGACACAAGATTTATACTGGTTCGGGCCCCCGTTGTGGTGTAATACCCTACTCCAGTGTGGTGGTGGTGAATTGCCTCTTGGGCTGATGATGAACAATACAAGGGGAAGAACAGCCTCCTGAGGTTGAGGTGTTCTTGTGCTTGGTGCACTTGTGTGGTTGGGGATGATCTTGATGATCCGTCCTCGTCCTAGTCCTCCTCTATTGTGGTGGCTAGTTCTACTTATATAGGCCCTGGTCCTCTCCCCAAATATTGAGCGGGAAGGGAGCCAACAACGGCCAATTCGAAAGGGGACAACTAGTACAACTTGTCCTGACAAAAGTAGTCTTCACCTGCAAAAGGCTCTGGTGGAGACGCCGTCTTGGGCTCCATGGTGACCTCCATCTTGCCGTCATGCTGGTCTTGGTCTCGTTGCACCGATATGGAAACCTTTGTTTGATGCCTCTGTACTCCGCACCTGCGCTTGCCCCCTTGGCACCAAAGAGGAAGAAAGGACACTGCGCGCGCTGGCGCCCGCCTGGTCTCGATCGTCATGGCTCACGTCATGAGGACCTCGCGAGGTTTGCCTTGCCTTGATCTCTCCGCCCCTCGCGATCCTGCCTGGCGAGGCTGCTCCTGAGGAGGTCTTGCATCGTCCGCCTCACGAGGCTTGGCCCCTCGCGAGGGTCTTGAATACCTCATCGATGAAGATGGGCTGTGCGGACCTGCTAGCTCAGCCACGTCGTGGGCCGTAGGCAGGCAAGTCTAGGGATCCCCGTTACCAGAACACCGACAGTAGCCCCTGGGCCCAAGGCACGCTCGGGCTTGGCTTCCAGGAGAAGCCAAAGGTCAAGCGCAGAGCGCTGCGGGCCCCAAAAGCCTGCGGCCTCGGTTGACGCGTGGCGGTTGATTGGACGTGGGCATCTCTGCTTCCCCATGCTGCCTCGGCAACTGCCCGACTTGACAAGTCCCTGCGACATGCAAGGAAACCCATCATTACCTGTGATCGTGGGGGCGCTGGTTGGCCTTCTCCTGCTATAAATGAGGAAGGGGGCGGAGACCTCATCCCCCACTTCTTCCCATTCTGCCTGCTTCTTCCTCCTCTGCTCCACCACCGACTCCAATGGCGTTGTCGAAGAGGTTCTCCGCCACGGAGAAACGGAAGGCCCCTCGTGAGGGGCCCAGCTCCCCGGCGCCCAAGCGGGGACGCGGCCGTCCCCGCAAGCACACCACGACTCCCGCCGTGGCCCCCGCTCCCGGGGTGGCACCGTCGCGTGTGGTGGGGGTCGCTCCGGTCGCGACAGCCCCGTTGATGAGGTGAGACGTGCCGTGGTTGCGCGGCCTCCCCAACCAGGCTTCCACTTGGCAAAGGTGCTACCAGAATTCGTTGTCTGGTCGGAGGATCCGGCCGGCAACTGGCTTCAGCTTCCGCGCTTCTTCATCGACGAGTTGCCGGCCTCTGGTCCAGGCGGGCTCTGGCTGCAGGCAGATGGTTGCTGCAGCAGGGCCTCCTGGGTCACGATTGAAGTCTCCGCCGCGGGCAACATAGTTCTGGCCCGCGGTTGGCAGACGTTCGCCCGCGCGTGCGGCCTGGGCAGGCGGTGCACCCTCCATTTCAAGTATGACGGTGATGCGACCCTCTAGGTGAGGGTGTTTGGGGAAGATGGTCGCCGCATCGGGTGCTGCCCCGAGACAAACGACGGTGAGGAGGTGCTCGGTCTCGGCAATGGCCGCGACAAGGGCGAGCTCGCCTGCCGCGCCTCGTCCAACTACGGTGGCTCTTCTCTTGGCGAGAGCTCTAGCAGTGGCGGCTACGACCAGCCGCCACGCCACCGTGCTCGCTTCGAAGGTGGTAGCGGGTCGTCTCATCGCCGCGCCTCCGTGAAGCGCAAGGAGGGATCCGGCTAAGCTCGAACGTCGCTGGAGACCTGCCCCCGTGGTCGCTGGAACGCTGCTTTTGTTTTGTTCCTCTTTTCTTTCCTGCATCAAAATGAAACCGGTATGGGCCTGGAGGGGCGTGTATTGAACTGTGATTCCTGAATCATTACGCTATGCTTGTTATTTCTGTGTTGTGTCGTTATTTTGTGCGGAGATAACTTAGCCTGGCGCGTTCGTGGCAGCCTCTTCTTCACGAGGCACTTGTTTCCTCGTCTCCGTCTTGGCTTAGTGGTTGCTCCGAAACTGCAAAAAATTCATTAGGAAGTTCGCTAGGAGACTTATCGTTCACCCGAGCCTTGACCCAGCGCTTCATATCGCGGTACCCGAGGGGCACGGATTGGGAGAGATGTGATGGCTTGTGGGCTCGAACGAGGGTGCCTCGCGGGAAAGCAGACCGAAGGCAGAGATAAGGACCAACACAGGAGGAAGAAACCCTCGCGAAGGCGCCTGCCTAGCCCCCTCGTGAGGTATGCGAGAAAGAGAACATAAGCAAACTAGATTCGGAAAAGGCGGCAAAAGGCGACGGAACCAAATCAGCAAGGAACGCCAGAAGCAAACTTCGATTAAGAGAAGGCGAGCCAACTATGGAAAGCAAATGAAAAGTTGCATCCGGCACCTAGTCTAGTCTTCAAGTCTTCTCACCAGCGCGGAGCTAAGTGCTGCCACTAGGCGTGGGAGGGAGCCCCCGAGGCCCGAGGGCGGCACTCCTGAGACTCCGGGGCGTGTACAGCCCCAGTCATTATTACGTGAGAGTGTCACGGGCGGCAATTCTTCACAGGCACCGGGCCTTCTTCACAGGCACTGGGCCTTTCTTCATAGGCACTAGGCCTTGCTTCACAGGCACTGGGCCTTGCTTCATGGGTAGAACTTCCGGAGGTGCTGGATGTTCCAGGCGTTCTGGATGGTCACCCCGTCCCGCGTCTCCAGGCGCGCGGTGCTAGGCCTGGAGATATGGACGACCCTGAACAGGCCCTCCCACATGGGTGAGAGCTTGTGCAACCCTTCCCTGGAGAGGACCCGTCTTAGGACGAGGTTGCCTGCCTCGAGCATCCTGTAGCCGATGTTGCGACAGTGGTATCGCCGTAGTGCCTGCTGGTACCTTGCCGCCCTCAGTGCAGCTTCGCGGCGACGTTCCTCCCCCAGTACGAGGTCCATCCCCCGCGTGGCATCCTATTGTGTTTCATAAAATGCCAGGACCCGTTCGGAGCGATGCTTGACCTCATGGGGGAGGACCGCTTCGGTTCCGTAGACAAGGAAGCGGTGGCGGTGGCGGTGGTGGCGGTGGTGCGTATGGACCACATCACAAACTGGAGCTTGTCGTGCTAGCCCCTGCCGCAGGCCTCGAGCTTCTTCTTGAAGGTCCTGGTTTTGAGGCCTCTCAAGACCTCCGCGTTGGCGCGTTCAGCCTGGCCATTGCTCCTGGGGTGCGCCACCGAAGCGTAGCAAATCTGCGTTCCAAGGTTAGCACAGTATGGTTTGAAGAGGTTACTGGTGAACTGCGAGCCATTGTCGGTGATGATGCGGTCGGGGACCCCGAAACGGCTCACGAGGCCCTTGATGAACTTAACCGCGGAACCAGCTGGGATGGTGCGGACGGCTTACACTTCCGCCCACTTGGTGAACTTGTCGATGGCAACGTAGAGGTAGCGGTAGCCCCCTAGCACTCGAGGGAATGGGCCCAAGATATCCAGCCCCCAGACCGCGAACGACCATGTGAGCGGTATAGTCTGGAGGCCCTAAGCTGGCTGATGGATCTGCTTGGCGTGGAACTGGCAAGCTTCACAGGACTTCACCAGCTCAGCTGCGTCGTTGAGCGCCGTGGGCCAGTAGAATCCACTGCAGAACACCTTGCCGAGAAGAGTCCATGATGACGAGTGGTGCCCGCAGTCCCCGCCATGTATTTCAATCAGCATCTCCTTCCCCTGGTCCCTGGAAATTCTACGCAGTGAAACATCATTTGGTCGCTTCATGTACAACTCACCGTCCTGGATGCAGTATGCCATGGATTGCCAGGCCACGCGCTCTGCGTCCTCTTCCTTCTCCGGTAGCGCCCCTTGCCTCAGATATTCCTTGAATTCCTTGGTCAAACATCCCTCTTGGGGCTCAAGCACCAAGAGCAAGCGAGCTCCTGAGGTCGGGCCATAAGCTGGGGCTCCCGTGGCAGGCGGTTGTGGGAGCTCCTCCCGAGGTCATGCCATGCTTGAAAGTGCTGGAGTCGCTAACGGCTTGAAGAGCCGCTCCTCAAAGATGCCATGCTCTTGGGGCTACCGCTTGGATGCCCTCCCGGCGATGTCGTTGGCTTCCTTGTTGGTGCCACGGGGCACATGCTACACCTCCAGGCCTAGGAACTGCTTTTCCATCTTACGTACCTCTCCGAGGTACGCCTCCATGTGCTCGTCCTTTGGCTCATGTACTTTGTTGGAGAAGTTGACTAGGAGCTGTGAATTGCCCCTAACGGTGAGGCGCTTTACCCCTAGAGCTACCGCGGCCTTCAAGCCAGCTATGAGGCCTTCATATTCTGCGATGTTGTTGGAGACCTTCTCGCCCTGCTAAAAACAGAGCTGCACAACATAGTAAAGCTTGTCCTGCGTGGGCGAGATGAGTACTGCTCCAGCTCTCGCACCCTGGTGCGCGAAGGCACCATCAAAATACATGACCCATCCATCGGACGCCTCGCTTCCTAGCAAGGTGGACCGGTCCTCGCCCACTTCAAGTGCCCGGGCATCCGTCCATTCCGCCATAAAATCAGCAAGCACGGCTCCCTTGATGACCCTGGTAGTGCTGAACTCCAACTGGAATGCCTGTAGCTCAATGTTCCACTCAGCAACCCTTCCAGTGGAGTTGGGGCTCCTGAGCACCCTCTCCAATGGGTAGGCCGAGACGACCTTGATATGGTGGCCCTGGAATTAGTGTCGCAACTTGCATGAGGCCACCAGGAGCGCGAGCAAGAGCTTCCGAGGCATGGGATATCAGGCCCTCGCGTCCCTCAACACCATGCTGACGAAATACACCGGGTGCTTGATGAGGACCGGCGTGTTGGTGAGGCCCACATCTTATGAAAGTTGGGGTGCCTCCTGAGGTGGCGGGACCCCTGGCGCCTGATTGCTTGCGGGAATCTCTACGGCGTCGTCCTGCCGAGCTTGGTCTTCTGTTGCTGCCGCTATGGCTCTTGCTGCGCCTTCTTGCGTCATCTTGGCTGGCGGCGTAGCTTGGCGCGGCGCGCTCTTGGCCTGGTGCTCCCCCCGAACCGCCACTGGCGGTTCGAAAATCGCTATTCCACCTTTTAGGTATCCTGAAAAGTGATACCTGTGAAGATCGTGCATTTCAGCCAAATTCAGATCCGTTTTTCGAGTCCATGATATAATATAACCAAATTGGATAGATCTTCCACCTGTTTAGCTCAGCGCTAGCGGAGTATGGGGTGGCAGCGAGATAAAGTACTAGAGGCTCGAGAGGCCGTGGCACCACCATCACCGGAGGGCTGGTCAGTTATCTCTTGAGGTCTTGGAAGGCTTGGTCGGCCTCCGGAGTCCACTCGAACGGGCCCTTCTTCTTCATCAGCTTGAAGAAGGGTAAGGCACACTCTTCCAGCTTGGAGATGAAGCGCCCCAACGCCGTCACCCGACCAGCCAGCTCCTGCATTTCCTTGAGGGTCTGCGGTGGGCTCATGCCCTCAATGGCCTTGATCTTCTCCAGGTTCGCCTCGATCCCCCTGTGTGATACGAGGAACCCTAGCAGCTTGCTGGAAGGGACACCAAACACACACTTTTCTGGGTTAAGCTGCAAGTTCACCTGCCGCAGGCTTTCGAAGGTCTCCTCCAGGTCTCGGATCAAGGTTCCCACCTCCCGAGACTTCACCACAATGTCGTCGATGTAGGCCTCCGTGTTCCTCCCGAGCTGTCGCCCTAAAGCGATGTGCATCAGCCGCTGAAAGGTCGCCCCTGCATTGCGCAGTCTGAAGGGCATACAGGTGTAGCAGTACACCCCACACGGGGTCAGGAAGGTTGTCTTCTCTACACCTTCCACCGCCATCTTGATTTGGTGATACCCTGAGAACGCATCCAGGAAGCACAGTAGGTCACACTCGGCGGTGGAGTCAACGATCTGGTCGATGCGTGGGAGAGGGAATGGATCTTGAGGGCACGCCTTGTTGAGGTTGGTGAAGTCGACGCACATTCACTCCTTCCCGCCTTTCTTCGGCACTACGACGGGGTTCGCCAGCCATTCAGGGTACCTAACCTCACGAATGGCACCTGCCGCCTCCAACTTGCGGGTCTCTTGGACGATGAAGGCCTGCTTCTCCGTGGACTGCCGCCTTGCTCGCTGCTTCACAGGGCGCACATTGGGGCATACCCTTAAGTGGTGTTGGATCACCTCTCTCGGGACCCCCACCAGCTGATTGGGCTCCCATGCGAATATATTCTTGTTCACGCGCAAGAACTTCACCAATGCTTCCTCTTGGCTGGGGTTGAGGCCGGCACCTATGGTGAAGGTGGCTCCTGAGGAGCCATCCTCGTCGATCGACACTTGCATGGTTTCTGCCTTGTCTTGGGTGAACAGCTGCTTCTTCTTGGTTGGCGTGGCCTCCTCGGTCTCGGGGGCACTGGCACCGACGGGCTGCACCGCCGCAGCGGTCCTGAAGGCAAGTTTGAGCGTCGTCACAGCCTCCTTGGCGTCCCCCTTGACGGTGAGGACACCTTTGCTTCCAGGAATCTTCATGAGGTTGTAGGCTGGATGAGTCGCCGCCATGAACTGGGCTAGAGCTGGGTACCCGAGGATGGCATTGTACGGGAGGCTGATGCATGCGATGTCGAAGTCGAACAGCTCGGTGCGGTAGTTGTCGCGCGTGTCGAAGGTGACGAGAAGGTGGATCTGCCCCAGGGAGCAGGCAGCGCCGCCACCAACTCCTAAGAAAGGCTTGCTGAGGGGGAGCCGCTCGAGCGGCACGTGAAGAAGGCTGAAGGCTTCCATGGAGAGAAAGTTAAGGCCAGCGCCGCCGTCGATGAGGGTCTTAGTGATGGCCACGTTGCAGATGGTGGGCGTGCAAAGCATCGGAAGCATGCCCGAGCCGGGAGTGGTGACGGGGTGGTCTTCTGAGCTGAAGGTGAGGTCGGCCTTAGGCGCAGCCCAGCCCGACGGAGCCCCCGAGCGCTTGGAAGCGGCACCAATCTGGCGGAGGAACGGCTTGATGTGGCGATCTGAAGGCGGCGCCTGTGAGCTGCCTAGCAGGGCCGTGACCGCGTGGTGCGCCGGTGCCACGTAGCGCACAGTGAAGAGGTTGTGCAGCTCCTCCCAAGACGCCACCGTGGATCCGGGAAGGTTGAGCAGCCAGGCGCGTGGTTCGCCGGCGAGGGCCATGGGAAGCCAGTTGGCCATGACCTTGTCATCAACCCCGGCCTCGAGGACGGCCTCCTCATATGCCAGCAGGAAAGCGGACGGGTCCACCGCGCCGTTGTAGCATGGCGGCATCTCCGGCTTGAACTTGGGTGGCCACTGCACCCGCCGCAGGGTGGGGGCCAGGGCTCGGAGCCCCCTGGCCCCATTGTTGATGCTGGCTGTCGGGGTCGGTGGCAGGGCGCCTGCCATGTGGGCGAAGCACGGTGGCAACGGAGCGCAGATCGACAGAAGAGAAGCTACGGCGCACGCCCTACCTGGCGCGCCAAATGTCGGATCACCTGTTCCGGCAAAACCCTCGAGGTTCGAACACTAGGGTGCGCACGAAGGTTTTCTCCCTATCGATCCACGCCCAGGCTCGCTAAGATCTCGCGGATGAACTCGACGAACTCACAAGACAAAGACACAAGATTTATACTGGTTCAGGCCAACCGTTGTGGTGTAATACCCTACTCTAGTGTGGTGGTGGTGGATCGCCTCTTGGGCTGATGATGAATAGTACAAGGGGAAGAACAACCTCCTGAGGTTGAGGCGTTCTTATGCTTGGCACACTTGTGTGGTTGGGGATGATCTTGATGATCCGTCCTCGTCCTAGTCCTCCTCTACTGTGGTGGCTAGTTCTACTTATATAGGCCCTGGTCCTCTCCCCAAATATTGAGCGGGAAGGGAGGCAACAACGACCAATTTGAAAGGGGACAACTAGTACAGCTTATCCTAACAAAAGTAGTCTTCGCCTGCAAAAGGCTCTAGTGGTGATGCCGTGTTGGGCTCCATGGTGACCTCCGTCTTGCCGTCCTGCTGGTCTTGGTCTCGTTGCACCGATATGGAAACCTTTCCTTGATGCCTCAGTACTCCGCGCCTGCGCTTGCCCCCTTGGCACCAAAGAGGAAGCAAGGACACTGCATGCTGGCGCCCGCCTGGTCTCAATCGTCATGGCTCACGTCACGGGGACCTCGCGAGGTTTGCCTTGCCTTGATCTCCCGCCCCTCGTGAGCCTGCCTGGCGAGGCTGCTCCTGAGGAGATCTTGCGTCGTCCGCCTCGCGAGGCTTGGCCCCTCGCGAGGGTCTTGAATACCTCATCGATGAAGATGGGCTGTACGGACCTGCTAGCTCAGCCACGCCGTGGGCCGCAGGCGGGCAAGTCTGTGGACCCCCATTACCAGAATGCCGATAGTACCAAGCAAAGCCTTTGGGATGATTTGGGTGATAGTTGCTTTGACTCTGTCCATGAAGAGAAACTTTTGCGTCCGGCAAATTTTGCTGGAGCATGATAAAATTTTGAATTTTTTACAAAAGATTGATATACAAATTTCCGACGTTGTCCTAATTTTTCAGAATTGTTGGAGTTATAGAAGTATGGTCAATCTTCAGATTGCTACAGACTGTTCTATTTTTGATGCATTGTTTTGCTTGTTTTGATGAAACTATGGATTGTATCACGGGGGGGGGGGTATAAGCGATGGAGAAGTTAGAATACAGTAGCTATAATGCAAGAACAAAATATTAATGGGTTTGCAGCAGTACTTAAAGTAGTGATTTGCTTTTTATACTGACGGATCTCATGAGGTTTTGTTGAGTTTTGTGTGATTGAAGTTTCCATGTTTTGGGTGAGATCACAATGGATGAAGGAATAAGGAGTGGCAAGAGCCTAAGTTTGGGGATGCCCCAGGCACCCCCAAGGTAATATTCAAGGACTCCCAAGCAACTAAGCTTGGACTATCAATAATTTTACTTGGAGCTATATTTTTATTCGTCACATATCATGAGTTTTGCTTGGAGCATTGTGTATTATATGAGTCTTTCCTTTGTTTGCCTTTTAGTTTATCATAATCATCTCTACTAAACACACTTGTTTGAGAGAGCCAAACGCATATCATAATTTGCTACAATACCCTATGTGCTTCACTTAAGTCTTTTGAGCTAGGCTGTTGCTCTAGTACTTCACTTATATCCTTTTTAGCACAACAATGGTTATATTTTAAAGAAATACACTCTCATGCTTCACTTATATTATTTTGAGAGTTGAATTTTTTTCAAGAAATATACTCTCATGCTTCACTTATATTATTTTGAGAGTTGAATTTTTTTGAAGAAATATTTGTACTCTCATGCTTCACTTATATCTTTTTTAGAGTTGATAATAGCAATGGTAATTTGCGCAAGATATTAGTTTGGTTCCAAAGTGATGGATATCCAAGGGGGATATAATAAAAATATTCATATAGATCATTGGATATGATAAACTTGATTCCTTGCAATAGTTTTGCCATATGGAGATAGTAATATGCGAGTCATGTTGGTGAGCAATTGTGCTTTAGTAAGAATATTGGAGTTAAGGTTTATGATTCCCTATGCATGCACACAAAGTCAATAGTTATGCAACAAAGTTATATCCTACTTATGGTGCATTATTCAGTGTTAGTTATTTTCAATGCATGCATTTGACCATTTTTGCTTTTTGGTTGGTCGCTTCTCAATCTATTTGCTAGCCTTCATTTGTACTAAGCGGGAATGCTACTGATACGTCTCCAATGTATCTATATTTTTTGATTGTTCCATGTTGTTATATTATCATTCTTGGATGTTTTACAATCATTTTATAGCAACTTTATATCATTTTTGGGACTAACCTATTGACATAGTGCCCAGTGCCAGTTGCTATTTTTTGCTTGTTTTTTACTTCGTAGAAAATCAATACCAAACGGAGTCCAAACACAGCGAAACTTTTTGGAGAATTTTTCTGGACCAGAAGACACAAGATGGGCCAAAGAAGTACCAGAGGGGAGGCCCGAGGGGAGCACACCCCCCGGGGTGCGCCCTGGTGGGTTGTGCCCACCTCGGTGGTCTCCCGCACTGTCTCTTTGCCCTATGAATCCCCAAATATTCCAGAAACCGTAGGGGAGTTGAGGAAACACAATTCTAGCTGCCACAAGTTCCAGAACCACGAGATCCAATCTAGACACCATCACGGAGGGGTTCATCATCCTCATTGGTGCCTCTCTGATGATGTGTGAGTAGTTCATCATAGACCTATGGGTCCGTGGTCAGTAGCTAGATGGCTTCCTCTCTGTCTTTTGATTCTCAATACAATGGTCTCTTGGAGATCTATTTGATGTAACTCTTTTTGTGGTGTGTTTGTTGGGATCCGATGAACTTTGAGTTTATGATCATATCTATATACATGAAAGTTATTTGAGTTTTTGATCTCCTATATGAATGATTATTTATAGGTGCATATTTCTTCTTCAAATCTTTGGTTTAGTTAGGCCAACTAGATCGATTTTTCTTGCCATGGGAAGAGGTGCTTTGTGATGGATTCGATCGTGCAGTGTTCTTTCCCAGTGATAGAAGGGGCAGCAAGACAGACATGTATCGTTGCTATTAAGGATAACAAGATGGGGGCTATTCCTACATGAATAGATCTCGTCTACATCATGTCATGGTTCTTATTGCATTACTCCATTTCTCCATGAACTTAATACACTAGATGCATGATGGATATCGGTCGATGTGTGGAGTAATAGTAGTAGATGCAGGCAGGAGTCGGTCTACTAATCTTGGACGCGATGCCTATATGTTGATCATTGCCTGGATATCGTCATAACTATTCGATTTTCTATCAATTTCCAAACAGTAATTTGTTTACCCACCGTGTGCTATTTCTTGAGATAAGCCACTAGTGAAATCTACGGCCCCCGGGTCTATTCTTCATCATATTTGCTTTCCGATCTATTATTTGCCTTTGAGATATATTTTTATTTTCTTTTATTTTCAGATCTATATTATCAAAAACCCAAAAATACAACGCTGAATTTTATTTGCATCTATGAATCTATCACAAATTTATCCCTTCAACTAGCCAATGTCTGCCACCTTTACCCGAAAGGGATTGACAACCCCTTTTACGCGTCGGGTTGTAAGCATTTGTTCTTTGTGTGCAGGTACCATTTACATAGTGTTGCGTGGTTCTCCTACTAGTTCGATAACCTTGGTTTCATTACTGAGGGAAATACTTACAGTCGCTGTGCTGCATCATCCTTTCCTCTTTGGGGAAAAACCGACAGTCTCAAGCCACGTCAAAGGAATTTATGGCGCCGTTGCCGGGGAGACATCATCAACATCTATCAGGTTCCTAATCAAAAATCTCATCTCCTTGAAATTTACATTATTTGCCATGTGCCTCCCGTTTTCATCTCCCCACTTCACAAAAATTTGCCGTTTTATTCGCCCTCTTTTTCATTCACCGTTTTCTCGTCAGATCTCTTATTTGCTTAAACTTGTCGCTATGAGTGAATTTGGTATGGCAAAAACAGATGATAGCTTACCTCCTAAAATTGGACGATTTGGCAATCTAGATGCTAAAACTTTTTTTTTGGGAAAGGGAATGTTATGGGAAAAGAACATATCCAAGAATGCTTCAATTGTGTTAGAACTTTGACTTTTGACAATGCTCATATACTTAAAAGAACTAAATCTTATGCGAAAGCTATTTCAGCACTAGTGCTAAAACTTGAAAATAGATTTATCCGTTTTCATCATATCTTGCAAAGATTCTTTTATGGCCTACCCGTTATAAAGGATCCTAAAGCTAAAAAGTAAGCTACCCTTGTTCTTATGAATGAATTTGATAACATAGTACGGGAAGCTAGGGAGATTTTTGATTTTTATGGCATGAGCTGTGAAAAACTGGTGATAGATGAGATCCTTTATAATAGTTGATGCGGAGCATCCTACGATCATCCCCATATACACTTCGACTACTCCCCAAGCCTCAAGAGGACATGCGATGAGACCTCGACCATACACCATTGGACACAAGGTGAACTCACTCCTCTTCGAAACGTCACTTTCCACATATGAGACATGGCTACTACCTCATGCATGGACCTTGCATATACCCAGGTACAACCGAGACGACCATGGAGGATCCAAGGACCAAGGCCAAGCATGGAAGAGGAGAAGGAAGAAGAAGCAAGGACAAGCTTCTGGAAAGCCCGGAACTTCCGGCCTCCGCCCAAAACTTTTCCGGCCCCCGGACCTTCCGACCTTCCCGGAACCTCCGGCCCCGGAGTCCAGACCAGCCCCGAGTGCGCCAACTCTCTGGATAGCCCGGAACCTGCCCGGAACTTCCGGAGCCCGGAACTTCTGGCCCCACCCGGAACTTCCGGCCTGCCTGCGTGCAAAGACTCGGGCCAAGGGCCCATGTATCCCCCCTATCACTTACCCCTTCGTGGGCTAGCACTATATATACTCCCCCACCTCCTCCTAGTTAGGGTAGCATGGTGATAGCTCATTTGAGAGATAGAGCTTTGCTCATCCATATCGGATCTACTCCTTGAGAGAGACCGCGGCCCCTCTTTGGAGAAGATCCACCTTGGATTCAAGACCCCTTTACGGGAAGATCCCCTTGTGGATTCAAGACATCCTCACGGAGAAGAACCGGTTACCCTATGAATCATCCTTTGTTGGATTTGGATCGCGTATCTCTTTGTGTTTCGAGGATCTAGCACATGTGTGATCATACTTGTTGGTTTCAGTGTTCTCTTGTGTTCCCCTCGTGATTTTCCCCTCGTTTCCCTCCTCGTGTTCTTCGCGTTCTTCGCGGGATCCGCTCCTTTCGTTAAAGATCGGGCCACTACGGTTCTACCCTACATCATCTTGGTATCATGAGCAAGGTTGATCACGATTTCGGAGCCTCCCCTCTTTGTTTTCTAGCCTAATTTTGTTGATTTCGTCCTAAATTTCGAAAATACCCACCAAAAATAGCCCCAACTTTTTTTTGTAATTTGTTGGTTTGGATGATGTTTTGTTGATTTTGATCCATGCATTCGTTGTGTCTCAAGTGGATCTAGCATTCCCCATCTTTTCCCCCATTTCTATCCATGAAATCTTCCCAGTTTTCACCCTGAACGAGTTTTTCCGCCCCCATTCTCAGATCTGGAATTTAGGGTTCGTCCCGGAAGAAATTCCACGACCCCCGGAACTTCCGGACTCCCCCGGAACTTCCGTCCCAGCCCCGGAACTTCCGGGCTAAGCAGAAAGTTTACCCCAAAAATCCCCAGACTCCCCGCAGTTTTTCCGTGACCCCCGGAACTTCCGGCCACCCCCCGGAACTTCCG
Organism: Triticum aestivum; assembly: GCF_018294505.1. Lineage (NCBI taxonomy): Eukaryota > Viridiplantae > Streptophyta > Magnoliopsida > Poales > Poaceae > Triticum > Triticum aestivum. The sequence continues at coordinate 226,575,059 of NC_057806.1, read as the reverse complement.
GCCCTAGGCCCGGAACTTCCGGCCTAACCCGAAATATTGCACAAAATTTCAGCATCAGCCTTCTTCACCGTTTTCATCACAACTTTTCACTCCGAACTCCGATTTGAGTGTTGTTTGGCTCGTTTTGAAGCTATCGACGTGCCCGAGGACCTCACCTTGGTTTCACCACCTTTTACACCATCAAATTTTTGGCATTTTGGCATCTTTGCCTAGGGCTTCCACCACATCATCCGCTACACCACCGCAAACTTCCGCAACCTAACCAATTTTGTTCCCCGTCGCATATGTGGTTGCTTGAGGAGTGATTTGAGTCTCCTAAGGTGTCTAGGATACTTATGGGCGGTTGCTTATTCATCAAACACCACCACCACCATAACTTCCGCATAGGCTTACCAACCATACACTTCTTACACCCTAACTTAACCCAATTTTGTTTGTATTGTGAGTTGTGCTCCTAAGGTGTTTCGGCTACTTAGGGACCGTGCTTCCAACTCCGACTCACATAACCCAATAACCCTCCACTTCCGCATTGCCTACTCGCATAACCCATCATTGCATTGTCGCAATCCCATTGAGCTTCCGCAACACCACCACCGCATCCCGCTACCACCATTTTGACATTTGAGATTTTGAGTTCGCGGTTTTTCCGTTTCCTAAGGTGTTTAGGCTACTTAGGGACGAGTCTCCATCATCTTGGTATCTCCATCAAGATCACGGCCACTCATCATCGACAAGGACGGTAACCTCCATATCATCTTGGTATCGTGGTATCCCTTCATTGTATATTCCATTGCAATTGCATTGATAACCCCTAGCCCATTTTGCGTCACTTGCCTATCGAGACTAGCCATTTGAGTATTGCCAGCAACGTTACTTGTGCACATTAGTGATCTACACCATACATTGCATACATACCATACCATATCGGTATCATATCATCCTTCGTGCCTCAAGTTTGTTCCCGCATATACACAATAGCTATCTTGGTTTATGCATTGTGCAAAAGTGGCCATACAAAAAAAGAGAATAAAGCTTTTAAGCAAAGAAAAAGAGTGAACAAAGAGCTTGTAAGAAAGTGCCATAGCATCATACCACATTGCCATATAAGATCATCTTGGATTATAACACCGGGAACCATATATACATAGCATACTTGGGATAGAAGTCGTTGCATTTTTGTCTCCTATAGGTTGTGCACAAGTGTCATATCCGCCTATTGAGCAATCATGCTAGCGTCTCTCTAGAGTTGTGCAACAAGAGCATTTTCCATGGATTCCACATTTTGAGCTCATTCCTTGGTTGCACGGCCCCATTTATCTATCCGTGTGTGTGTTTCCGTGTGCCACATATTGCTATTGGTCTACTTGTTTCACTTGTGAATTTGTGAATCTCTTTCAACATTATTGACTCTTGCTAACACTTTGCATAAAAAAATTTGTGCCACTATCCTCACCGAGCTCCACCATAAGCCTTATTTGTGTAGGTGTGAGAAACTGACAAGAATTGATACCAATTGTGATATTTCCTTGTTACACTATTGAGTGATCATTGATCCATTTTCAACATCGGTCAAGGTACATTTGGTATAAGTTCTTCTCATTTCTCCCACTCATATTGGTTCAAGTCTTGTGATGGATAGGCAAGGCATTTCATCTCCGGTCTTCGACAACAACGACGGCGTGAACAACTACATCACCAAAGTGTCCATCTTCGGACTACAACAAGCATCGAGAGCCGCACATTCTACCTTACAAGAGCGCATTGAGAACCTCTCCATCGACATTCATCTCTCCGAAGCAAGGAAAAGGGACTACATCGACAACAAGCTTTCCGCACAAAAGGAGGAGCAAGATGCAAGGATGGAGGAGATTCGAGCCTTGATCAAGTCTACTTCCCCTTCGTCATCTTCAAGGCGGCGGCGATCAACTCGATCATCTTCGGAGCGCAAACAAGATGCAAGCACAAGTCATCCACGTCCACATCTCCATGGCGACCACCATCACGTTCGTGATCCACATCGTCATGAAGAGCAAGTCACCTCCAAGCAACATGTGCACGACAAGGACGAACGACATCTACTACGAGCTCAAGTGCGACAACGACACCATCAACATGAAGATGCTCCACAAGCGCAAACTTACAAGTCCCAACAAGCCCTACTTCACGCCAAGTCCAAACTTCATGACCACAAGAGAAGACCGCGAGACAAGCACCACCAAGAGCACGCTACGGCTACAACAACCACTTCGGCATCTTTTCCAAGTGCTATCAAGGCATCTTCGCCTTTGGACATACGACATCTTCGCCTACTTCCCACGAGTACGCCTACATTGACTTCATCAAGTCCAAGGCGACCACCTACAAGTGAGGGCGACACTTCCATCTTGAGAAGCCCCTCGAGGAAGATGACCGAGCATGGGAATTTCCCTTCGGTCATGGTGATGAGCTATGAGGTGCCACATCATATGGACCTCCTACAACAAGACGGCGACAAGAAGGTCGACTTAGGGCCATCCCCTTTGACCACGGTGACGAGAACGAACCTCTTCAACAACATGAAGACGGCGCCCATATTGGACTCATACTCCAAGTCAAGCTACGAGACCGCTCATGAGACCTTATCTTTGGTCTTCGAGGAGAGTGATGATGTGCCATCTTCGGCCTTCATCCACGGCTACGACCACGACATGATTGAGCATGGAGACATTTGCACCTACATCTCTCCGACAATGACATGTGACGAGATGCCCCAATTGCCATGTGAGGAGAGCCACCACCACATGAGTAACATGAGTGACTCCACCCTACGTGACATTGAGAGCATTTCCTATGAGAGGATGAGTGTGACCACCACTAGCCCCACACTTGAGAGCATGCCACACATCCTATGTGAGGTTGAGAGCCATTTGAGTGACTCCACCAACCATATGAGTGAGAGCATCCGAGAGGGAGTGAGTGAGCCACAACACTTAGTGAGTGAGGTTGTTGACACGACATGTGAGGCCACTTTGATTTCTAACGACTTAACCCCTACTCCTAGTGTGTTTTCTTCTTGGGTGCTAGGTCTCCTACATGACAACATGCCTACCCTCGACGAGTCCATACCTCCAATGGAGACAATGATGGCCATGGTGGACGATGATGCACCCCCACATGGTTCCATCAAGATGAAGATGACCATGACTCGATCTTCGACACCTCACCTACAACACATGAGCGATGCTCCAAAGGTAACATAGGTGATGGTGCTTCTCTTGTCCCACTAGTGGACTATTTTACGAATGATTGCTTGCATGAGATTGACACACCTATACCCATGCTTCATGCTAGTGCGACTTCTTCATGTCATGACTTACCTATTTATGATAAATATGATGATGAGCATGTTGATTTGCCTATTTGTGATGCTATGCTCCATAGGATATCATGTGAAAATTCTATTGGTCACATCATGTTTGAGAATCCTTTAAACTTGTCATATGCTATGAGTGAGATATCCCATATTGCTTCATTTCAATCTCAACATAGTAACTATGCATGCCCCATTAAAGTCAATCCCATTTGCACTTATGGCATAGATGACGAGATGATGGTCATTGGCTTTTGTTTTTCATGTGATGATATTGCCATGCTTCCTTTACATGATTTGTGCAATTCATCTACTATGCCATGCCATGATCACAATGTACCAAATATGCTTTGTTTTGGATGTTGTCAATATTCTCCATGTGATATTTCCATTAATGCTCATGAGGAGACCCCCATAGTTTCCTCATACATATTAGGAGATTTTGATGCATTCCATACTTGGCATGATTCCCATAATTGCTTGCACCATATGCATTCCACACATAACAATGCTCTAGATATTTCCCATGACGCATTACATACTTTGAGTCTCCATTATGCCATACATAACAACAAACCTATCATGATGGATGACATGTTTCTATATCACGCATCTCATTTATTTGAGCATTGGATATTTTGTGCTAACCAACACAAGCACGTGCGCATCACGATGGATGATGTGTACATCTACCACGCACACACAATTTTCCCTTTGTCTTTGTTTTGTGTAGGTACTCACGTATACTCGTCAACCTCTCAATCCCAAGAGTTGACGAAACGAGCTCTTGAGAGCAAAAATGACTTGGGATCCCGTGAACTATCCTTTCCACCACTCTCTTCACGCAATGACTACACGCATCTCTTTCACTTGGCTCTCACACGGCTATGGGCTATATACCGCTTCTCGCTTCTTGCTCATTTTACCGTGTTCCCTTTGCATGCTATGCTTGCTTCTATGCCTTTGCCATGCAATTGTGACCCTTGCTTGCATCTACCCATGATTCATCATTATGTTAATCCTATGTGTATTTGCATGCTTGGTGGAGATCCTTGTTGCTATTGCCATGTTTATCATGTGCCTCAAGCTATTGATGCTATTTTGTTGATATCCTCCTTTCATGCTTGTGATATGTCATGTGAATTATTCATGCACACTATTTGCACCCATGACATGCTTGCCATGATTACTTCTAGTATGTTGCATCTTCGTACTACTAGCTTGCTTGACTTGATCACCATGATTGCTTGATTTGTCGCATCACCCATGTTCAACTCTTACTTGCTTTCTTGGGTTGATGACATATATGCTCGTGCCTCTCACATGATACATCTTGTTCATTGTCGATTGCCTCCAATTGTTGCATCTATGCTTATTGATCTTGGAGACTTGGACACTTTACTTGTGATGCATGCTTGTTTGATTGAGCCTATTGTATTTGGTTGTTCTCGCATCATATGCCTCCATATTATGAAATGCTCCCTTGTCCTTTATTATGATGAGCACGATTCATACACTTGTTGGGTATCTTACCACACGAATGGTAGGTTTTGCATCTCCGCTGACCTCATTTGTTTTTCCAAGTGTTTGTCATGTTCTTTCATTTTGAAGGATTCACAAGGCGATACCGTCATGAGACAATTTGGTCATGTGAAGGCATACACGATGTGCAACACCAACATTTGCGAGAATCTCCTAAAGGTGAATTCCTTCCCTTTGAGCCATCCTCAATTACGCATATTGGATGGGTCACTCTTTCATTGTTGTCTTCTTCTTGCTGTCTACATGATACATCTCGTGAACGGAGGAGCGACATGGGAGATTGGCTCTATGGACCTTCAAGTTGAGGAGTGCTCGGACTTAGTGGATTCACCACCGGACCACCACTTCTACCACAACATTGAGCTATGGTACAACACCACCCATATCAAATTTGCATCTTATGCATGGATTGACTCACATTATGATTGCCTTGTTGCATCTCTTTCCATGTCATCCATGATATATGAGCTTGTGAATTTCCTTAGCAAATTTGTTGTGATCTTTCTTGATGGCATATTCATACATCATGATCATATTGCCCACCATCAATTGCATGATCACATAGTCACATTGAGCACCAATTACCATGTTCATGCTTTTGATACACCGTCTCTCTATGACATCATTTTGCACCATGGTTGCATTTATCATTTTCACAACACAATTGTGTGCATAATGAATGTTTTCGCTCCCATGAATGCTTTGCATACCATTCCATCTCTTTTGGATAAGCTTCATGCACCTTGTCATGCTCAATCTTGTTGCACGGACTCATTCTTACATGATGGACACTTTGTGTGCTCTAACCATTGTATTTCCGAGTATCGTTTGTGTTTGCTCTTTTTGCATGTATACCACTCCGGCGACACCTTGGAGTACTTGGATTGCGCAACATCTTCCACTCCATCCAACTACAAGTCCGTCCACGACAACAGTTTCCATGGTGATGAGGTTTTCGATCCGATGTCGGATCTTTCCCAAGGGAGGGGAGATGATGCGGAGCATCCTACGATCATCCCCATGTACACTTCGACTACTCCCCAAGCCCCAAGAGGACATGCGATGAGACCTCGAACATACACCATTGGACACAAGGTGAACTCACTCCTCTTCGAACCGTCACTTTCCACATATGAGACATGGCTACTACCTCATGCATGGACCTTGTATATACTCAGGTACAACCGAGACGACCATGGAGGATCCAAGGACCAAGGCCAAGCATGGAAGAGGAGAAGGAAGAAGAAGCAAGGACAAGCTTCTGGAAAGCCCGGAACTTCCGGCCTCCGCCCGGAACTTCCGGCCCCCGGACCTTCCGACCATCCCGGAACCTCCGGCCCCGGAGTCCATGTAGCGACCTGACCCAAATGGATCAAGTATCTGTGCTTAAGTGTCATCCCTGGATCGGTATGCTGACACACACAGTACTCGAGGATTTATAACAGAGGTAAATCACATGTGTAAAGTAACGTAAATACTATTACCTCAATCCAAAATAGCGGAAGTAACAAGGTTGTGGATTCCCATAAACACCAACGGCAAAGTTAGTGTAGAAATCGTAACCCTAACGTATCACTTACTCGTCGTAAGATATCCTACAACATGAGACGTTGCAGCCACAAAGGGTCAGTACATTGAATGTACTGGCAAATTCACACCATATATGGCTGGTGGAAAAGCTCTATGGTTATATGTTTTAGCAAAAAGACAATTTTTCCCTACTACAAAGGAATAAATTTTATTTAACTATCATGGTGGTTGTTGAACATTGAGAATGGTTGACAGCATTCTCAATCCCAATTAAGTAACATCATTAAACCCAACAAAATTATTTAAAGTAACATGATGAGATTCACATGATAATCCAAGTACTAGATACTCAAAACGTCCATAACCAGGGACACGGCTAATCATGATTAGTTTATACACTCTGCAGAGGTTTGCGCACTTTTCCCCACAAGACTCGACCTCCTCCGTTGGATTTCTCGCACTACATGGTGTTTGAGAAACGGATGACCGAGACATAGTCTTTCAAAAGCGTTTGCACCTTACGATGGGTAGACCGTACCACCTACAACCCCTACATCTGCTAGTCTACCACTGTAAGAGTTCACACGACTTAATCAACTATGCTAGAGCCCATAATAGCTTGTGGCTGCACACGGAAGTTTCTAGTATGAATAATCTCATGATCCCTTTGAGCCTGGGTGGCGTTCCATAAAAAAAACGGCAATCTTGGAATACCCACGTGCCTAGACAGGCAATCGCTGGAATACCTAGGTGCCTCAATCCACCCAGATGTGTGTTAAAGTTTCCACCTTAAGTAAACCATTAATTAACGATCTCACGTCGTTCATGAAATACTCTCAAACCCAATCCACGTCTACGAGCATAGCATGGCAATATAAGCATAACGTAATAGTAACTCCCAAGGTTTGAATGCAGGGAAATAGGTTCCTACCTCATCAACTACTTCCCAATACCCACATGTTATCAATCCTACTCATGCAATGTTTGAGGGTGAAACTAATGCATAAAAACTTGGTATGAAAGGGATATGATCAAAGTGTGAACTTGCCTGCAATGTTGATGAAGATGATTCGCACTCATTACTCTTGATAGTTCTACTCGTCACACTCCGTTCAATCTATCGTGAGCAAGCAATATTAACCACGCATAAGCAATCACTCAGAAGATCGGGAATAACGAAGAAGACAGTTCGGAAAACATCAAAACCAAGCAAATAACTCTTGCAATATAAAACAATTTCTAATAGTAGCAAAATTATGTGAATTTGGCCTTATCAGAAAGTTTAGGTCAAGAGCTTCGCTTTGCAAAAAGAATCAACTAAATCGGAGTTATAAAACTCAAGTTATGATCAAAAGAAGTTTGAATATAAATCTGAACAAAATTTGAAATTTGAAAATTTCAAAAAGTTGATGTGAGAGGTTCACTGGATAGGTAAAAACAATACGAAGCTATAGGCGCTGGTTTCATCTAATTTGGATTAACGAGTAAAAAGTTATGGCTATTTAAAAATCAGGGTCAAGCTGTTTTACGGAGGAAAAATAGTTACGGCTAGAGTCTAATGTATAAATACGTAGACTAATTGATAATCTAATTATTCTATCGTATTAGTCTAAAAATAATAAACTACGAAAGTATAAGAAGAAGAAAAAAAACAAAAAAAGATATCTTTATAAGGCAGAGAAAAGATGACTTTGGAGAGAAAAAACAATTTCCAGAAGTCGCGCCGGAGAGGAGAAATATATTTTTCTTAAATGAATCTAGTCAAACCAAAATATTTATTTAACCTGAATCGAATAATTTTTAGAGGCTCTATGAGTCTATATTTATTGATGGAAAAGAGGCTTAGAGGTTAAAGGCTAGGCAATGTGGGACTAAATATAAGACCAAAATAAACGAAACAGAGGAGAAGAGCTAAGCGCCTCGCATGACCTAAAGCCCATCGGCCGGCCGCGCACGTACGTGCTGCATTTTTTTTTGCCAAAGGAAAGTAAAATCTGAAAAGGCAAAAGGCTGGCTGGGCTGGCCTAATTAAGAGAGAAAAAAACAATGGGGCGCCAGAAGCTACTATACTGCGCATGTAGGCGATGAATAAATACGAGCCGCACGTATAGTGTTTTTTAAAATAGAAACAGAAGGAAAACCGAATAACAAAAATAAGATGAAAATTTTATATAGGCATATTATATATCAAAATTTTCAGAAAAATATTTTCCACGACATGAACATTTTTCTAGCATTAAATAAAATACACACAAATTCTAATAATTCCAACATTGCTCCTGCTCTAATAAGATCCAACAAAAATCATTTTAAAAATACCAAAATGAAATCAAATTTATTTCTCTCCTATTTTCTGATGTAGGGAATCATGTTACCCTATTTTCCGTATATTTTATTTTTGGAGAAAAATAATTTGAGTAAAATCCAAATAACTCCAAATTGAAAAATAATTCCAAACGGACTTTAAATTTGATCCTTTTAAACTCCCAACTCATATTTCATATAATTTGAAGAAATCATTTTATCTTCTCTCATGAAAATCATTGAGTCGCTTGAAGTTTCTGAATTTGAAAATATTTCCAAATGAAATTCAAATCTTTTCAAAAACCCTTTCCATTTATTTAAATGGAAGAAGTCATGTCATCTTCTCTAGAGGGTTTTGTATTTGAAAAGAATTTGAATTCACGGAGATCAAAATGCAAAAGGTGAAAGTTTGGGAAAGTCCTTTTATTCCTTCTCATTTAACTTTCAAAACTTTCGAATTTCACTCAATCAATCACACAACAATCAAACAATCAATCAATCTATCGATATATTATAGAATTCCAAAATTTAGAATTTTGGGATGTTACAAACCTACCACCCTTAAAATGAATCTCGTCCTCGAGATTCGGAGAGGCTAGAAAGAAATAGGTTAGGTTTGGGGTCTCCTCAAAATCCATTGATTGTCGCAGGAGGGGGTTTGGGGTGCTACCACCCTTAGAAGCATGGTTACGGTTCCATCAAAACTCATATACTTCATCCATATTGTTAACAGTGTCGGTCTTCTCGGATCTTCAGGATAATTCCTTATCTGGGATCTTCCGGTAGTGGCATAACCTTTACCACAATTCTCATGTCCTTTCATCTTGGTAAGGTTCTTCCATGACTGGGTCTTCTTAGCTGTCGGGTCTGGCGCCAATACTAAACAACTATCGATATCTCATGATGGTCAACCATTTATGGTTTCTCCTGCAGGAAATGGGTCTGGGTTGATCCTCACCGTATAACCTACGGTTGGCAAAATCTGCCTTGTACAAGGGAAAATACCTATACCATTCTAAGGCTTAAACAAGGTTTTAATCGTCGTCTCTCTACTATAGGTAAGTCACTCAGATTTACCATCCCATATAGGCGAATAATAAGAGTAAGTCGGTATGGTGATCAATCCATCCCGCAACCAAATCATTACCTTGTATACGGTTTAGCGAATCTCGCATTCTAACACTCGGTCATCCTCACAAGCATTGCAGAATTTCTCTTGTCCATGAACTGCGTTCGGAATAATCCATTGATTCTGCAAGCCAAATAAACATATATCGTTCCTTCACAACTCTCAGGTTTTGCGTTACTCCTATAAAATTGTCTGCCGATAAACGTCGTATCTTCCTCCAGGGTTTTTCCTTCAGCAAGAATGTGCTTGCTTCTTGGCATGTCCTGGGGCCTGTCGGTTATGGCCCATCTCATCACGTGTAGTCCTTGAACTTATCATCGGGCAACTGATCATTATTCCAACTTCCAACTTCCTAGTATTCTTAAATCCATCCAATTGTACTGTCTTCCTTCCTTCTATTGGCACCAAACTAGGACATGATTACTCAGACTCACCATGGAGTTTCCATTGATCCATATTTCTGACATCATACCTCCTTTTATATCCACTAGTAATTTATCTCTTCATCCTCGTGGGATATCCCTCATACCGAGATAAAAACTTATACTTATGAAGTCCATATTCCACTTCATGGAACATCATTATCCTTTCCAGGGTCAAGCGTCCTTACAGGGGAATATTGGCCATCTCTGCATGGCACTTCTTCAACTGGGAAACATGAAACACATCATGAACTCCTGACAGTCCTTCGGGTGACTCCAACTTGTTGGCCACTTCTCCCATACGCTCCAAAACATGGTATGGTCCTACAAATCTTGGGGCTAACTTTCCCTTAACTCCAATTCGTTTAACTCCTCGCAGAGGGGGGCACACGAAGACATGCTCTGTCTCCAATTTCATAGACTACCTCCTTGCGTTTTTTTAGTCTGCATAACTCTTCTGCCTGGACTAAGCTACCTTAAGTCTATCTCGAATCAACTTAACATTCTCTTCTGACTCCTTGATCACATTTGGTCCAAACAACTGACGGTCTCCAACTTCATCCCACATACTCTTGGGGTATCACACATATCGAGAAAAAACTCATATTCATTTTGTCCGAAATCCACTCAGTGGAGTATCCTTATCTTTTCCAGGGGTCAACGGTTCTTACAGGGTACTACCACCCTTAAAATGCACAAACCTTCCATAGACCATATTTCTCATATCCTCAAAATGGCCAAAATTCTTCTTCATAGAGTAACAACTCATAAAATCCATATCAGTACCAACGATGCTAACTTTATTCATTCTCAAATGATTACAATCTATCGCTTTTCCATTACATGTCTCAACTCAACACCTCAATATAAAAGAAAATGCTCTCACTTCTACTACTCCATTTCTTTTGTTGCAAACTCAACTATCTAGCACAAGTTTCCTTCTCCTTGGGGCATTCTCTGGCAAAGTGCCCTACTCCATTACAACTAAAACATATTACTTTTGACAAGTATCGAGGTTTCCTTTTTGGGCAACTATTGAGGTAATGCCCTGACTCCTTGCACCTGTAACAGGTGATATGACTCAGGTCCCTCCTGGGCTCCAATCGGTTTCTCTTCCTGGACTTTTTCATTCCAATCAGGGCTTCTATTTCCTATGGGTCATATTCTACTTCCTCTGTCGGGAATTATACTAGATCCCCATTCAAACAATTTTGGGAGATGTGTCCTTCTTCTCCACATGAATAGCAAGAGTTAGTGCAGGGTTTACTCGGGTCTTCTTTAGGTGTGTGCTCCACCTCTTCCTTCATCACAGCTTCTTCTAAAATTTCCATGAGGGCTCCTTTCATTACTTCTTTCTTCTGCTGGATGGTTCGTTGTACCATGGGGTAAATGTGATACTGAGTAGAATAGTGGGTAGTCCCTTCACACAAGAAACAAGTAATCTGCCTAGTTGGGCGTTCTTCAACTGGGTGACTTCCTTTAGAATTAGGGCATTCATCCTTGTGTTCTTTATGGGTGTGTCTTATTTCTCCACAAATTTTGCATGCACAAGGTTTCTTCATATTATTTCCATAAGGCTTCAACTTCTGGGACACAAGCCGAGACTTTGGCAGAGTCAACTTAAATTCTTTCCAAGTGGTTACTCCTTGCCATCCATTGATGGTTTGGTACATCCTCCACCAAGTAGCAGCACCTCTTTCAAAGCACTGAAGAGCATGCTGGGTCATATCCTTTCCGACTATAGGGTTATTCTTCATGTGATCCTCCATGTTCTAAATCCATTGGTCCGTCTCCAATTGACTCATCGGTCCAGGAAATATAAGCTCATCTTCATTCATCCTCTATTGGGTCCATGGGTTTGGGGTAAGATAAGAGAGATAGGGAGGGATACACACAATACAAACAAAAGTTTTGAAAAGACAGATTTTATTTGTGGTTGTCGGGAAAAATATCAAACAAATGACAGCTCACAAACGTCGCATCTAACGTAGGTATATAACAGGGGTTTGGTCTTCTAAAGGTCAATAAATCTTCAACGTCTCCAAACTCTTCAAGCCTTGTTCATGCCTCCAATGGCTTCTTCCGATCATGCTTGTCTTTCTCAAGTTCTTTTGCCAGATCAACTCTGTTAACGCGAAGTCTCTCGTGACGTCCTTTAATATTCTGGAGTTGCATTCCAAACTTCTGGTTTCAACATCCTTCGCATGAACCATGGTCCTACTGTCCTTCAGTTCCTAACGAATCTCTGGTATCTCGAGGTTTTGCTCCTCCAGCTTGGCTACTTCAGCTTCTTGGACCTAAGTTCTTCACAAAATGCTTCCTTGTCAAAATACGGCTTCCTGCGGGTCCGTCTTAAAATTCCTGATGTAATTCTCCAGATCCTGGTGATACACCAGGTAAGTTTAAAACTGCAACCTTTGTTGATAGATGCTCCATCCAATCCTTCCAAAGAAATGCATGCTTAGCTTAGCTCGGTGATGTTGGGGAACGTAATAATTTCAAAAAAATTCCTACGCACACGCAAGATCATGGTGATGCATGGCAATGAGAGGGGAAGAGTGTGATCTACGTACCCTTGTAGATCGACAATGGAAGCGTTAACTTGGTTGATGTAGTCGTACGTCTCCATGGCCCGACCGATCAAGCACCGAAACTACGGCACCTCCGAGTTCTAGCACACGTTCAGCTCGATGATGATCCCCGGACTCCGATCCAGCAAAGTGTTGGGGAAGAGTTCCGTCAGCATGACGGCGTGGTGACGATCTTGATGTACTACTGTCGCAGAGCTTCGCCTAAGCACCGCTACAATATGACCCAGGTGGAATATGGTGGAGGGGGGCACCGCACACAGCTAAGGAACGATCACGAAGATCAACTTCTATGAACATGGGGTGCCCCTTGCCTCAGTATATAAAGGATGGAGGAGGAGGAGGCCGGCCAAGGCTTGGTGCGGCCAGGATGTGGAGTCCTACTAGGACTCCAAGTCCTAGTAGGAGTCCACCAAGAGGGGAGGAAGGGAGAAGGAAGTAGAGGAGAAGGAAAGGTGGCCGGCCCCCTTTTCCCTAGTCCAATTCGGACTAGAAGGGAGGGGGCGCAGCAGCCCCTTGGCCCTTTTTCCTCTTCCCACTAAAGCCCATCAAGGCCCATTGCTTCTCCCGTAACTACCCGGTACTCCGAAAAATACCCGAATCACTCGGAACCTTTCCGATGTCCGAATATAGTCGTCCAATATATCGATCTTTACGTCTCGACCATTTCGAGACTCCTCGTCATGTCCCCGATCTCATCCGGGACTCCGAACTCCTTCGGTACATCAAAACTCATAAACTCATAATATAACTATCATCAAAACCTTAAGCGTGCAGACCCTACGGGTTCGAGAACAATGTAGACATGACTGAGAGACGTCTCCGGTCAATAACCAATAGCAGGACCTGGATGCCCATATTGGCTCCAACATATTCTACAAAGATCTTTATCGGTCAGACCGCATAACAACATACGTTGTTCCCTTTGTCATCGGTATGTTACTTGCCCGAGATTCGATCGTCGGTATCTCAATACCTAGTTCAATCTCGTTACCGGCAAGTCTCTTTACTCGTTCCGTAATACATCATCCCGCAACTAACTCATTAGTTGCAATGCTTGCAAGGCTTAAGTGATGTGCATTACCGAGAGGACCCATAGATACCTCTCCGACAATCGGAGTGACAAATCCTAATCTCGAAATATGCCAACCCAACATGTACCTTTGGAGACACCTGTAGAGCACCTTTATAATCACCCAGTTACGTTGTGACGTTTGGTAGCACACAAAGTGTTCCTCCGGTAAACGGGAGTTGCATAATCTCATAGTCATAGGAACATGTATAAGTCATGAAGAAAGCAATAGCAACATACTAAACGATCGGGTGCTAAGCTAATGGAATGGGTCATGTCAATCAGATCATTCACCTAATGATGTGATCCCGTTAATCAAATAACAACTCTTTGTTTATGGTTAGGAAACATAACCATCTTCGATTAACGAGCTAGTCAAGTAGAGGCATACTAGTGACACTTTGTTTGTCTATGTATTCACACAAGTATTATGTTTCCGGTTAATACAATTCTAGCATGAATAATAAACATTTATCATGATATAAGGAAATAAATAATAACTTTATTATTGCCTCTAGGGCATATTTCCTTCAGTCTCCCACTTGCACTACAGTCAATAATCTAGTTCACATCGCCATGTGATTTAACAGCAATAGTTCACATCACCATGTGATTAACACCCATAGTTCACATCGATATGTGATCAACACCCAAAGGGTTTACTAGAGTCAGTAGTCTAGTTCACATCGCTATGTGATTAACACCCAAAGAGTACTAAGGTGTGATCATGTTTTGCTTGTGAGATAATTTTAGTCAACGGGTCTGTCACATTCAGATCCGTAAGTATTTCATGAATTTCTATGTCAACAATGCTCTGCACGGAGCTACTCTAGCTTATTGCTCCCACTTTCAATATGTATCTAGATCGAGACTTAGAGTCATCCAGATCTATGTCAAAACTTGCATCGACGTAACTTTTTATGACGAACCTTTTTGTCACCTCCATAATTGAGAAATATTTCCTTATTCCAGTAAGGATAATTTTGACCGATGTCTAGTGATCTACTCTTAGATCACTATTGTACTCCCTTGCTTAACACAGTGTAGGGTATACAATAGATCTGGTACACAGCATGGCATACTTTATAGAATCTATGGCTGAGGCATAGGGAATGACTTTCATTCTATTTCTATCTTCTGCCGTGGTCGGGTTTTGAGTCTTACTCAATTTCACACCTTGCAACACAGGCAAGAACTCTTTCTTTGACTGTTCCATTTTGAACTACTTCAAAATCTTGTCAAGGTGTGTACTCATTGAAAAACTTATCAAGCATCTTGATCTATCTCTATAGATCTTGATGCTCAACATGTAAGCAGCTTTACCGAGGTCTTTCTTTGAAAAACTCCTTTCAAATATTCCTTTATCCTTTCCAGAAAATTATACATTATTTCTTATCAACAATATGTTGTTCACATATACTTATCAGAAATGTTGTAGTGCTCCCACTCACTTTCTTGTAAATACAGGCTTCACCGCAAGTCTGTATAAAACTATATGCTTTGATCAACTTATCAAAGCGTATATTCCAACTCCGAGATGCTTATACCAGTCCATAGATGGATCGCTGGAGTTTGCACAATTTGTTAACACCTTTAGGATTGACAAAAACTTCTGGTTGCATCATATACAACTCTTCTTTAAGAAATCCATTAAGGATTGCAGTTTTGTTATCCATTTGCCATATTTCATAAAATGCGGCAATTGCTAACATGATTCGGACAGACTTAAGCATATATACAAGAAAATCTCATCGTAGTCAACACCTTGAACTTGTCGAAAACCTTTTGCGACAATTCTAGCTTTGTAGATAGTAACACTACTATCAGCGTCCGTCTTCCTCTTGAAGATCCATTTATTTTCTATGGCTTGCCGATCATCGGGCAAATCCATCAAAGTCCATACTTTGTTCTCATACATGGATCATATCTCAGATTTTATGGCCTCAAACCATTTCGCGGAATCTGGGCTCATCATCGCTTCCTCATAGTTCGCAAGTTCGTCATGGTCTAGTAACATGACTTCCAGAACAGGATTACTGTACCACTCTGGTGCGGATCTCACTCTGGTTTACCTATGAGATTCGGTAGTAACTTGATCTGAAGTTACATGATCATCATCATTAGCTTCCTCACTAATTGGTGTAGTAGTCACAGGAACAGATTTTTGTGATGAACTACTTTCCAATAAGGGAGCATGTACAGTTACCTCATCAAGTTCTACTTTCCTCCCACTCATTTCTTTCGAGAGAAACTCCTTCTCTAGAAAAACTCCGAATTTAGCAACAAAAGTCTTGCCTTCGGATTTGTGATAGAAGGTGTACCCAACAATCTCCTTTGGGTATCCTATGAAGACATATTTCTCCGATTTGGGTTTGAGCTTATCAGGATGAAACTTTTTCATATAAGCATCACAATCCCAAACTTTAAGAAACGACAACTTTGGTTTCTTGCCAAACCACAGTTCAGATTGTGTCGTCTCAACGGACTTAGATGGTGCCCTTTTAAACGTGAATGCAGTTGTCTTTAATGCATAACCCCAAAACGATAGTGGTAGATCAAAAAGAGACATCATAGATCGCACCATATCTAATAAAGTACGATTATAATGTTCGGACACACCATTATGCTGTGGTGTTCCAGGTGGCGTGAGTAGTAAAACTATTTCACATTGTTTTAACTGAAGGCCAAACTCGTAACTCAAATATTTTACCTCTGCAATCATATCGTAGAAACTTTTATTTTCTTGTTACGATGATTCTCCACTTCACTCTGAAATTCTTTGAACTTTTCAAATATTTCAGACTTGTGTTTCATTAAGTAGATATACCCATATCTGCTCAAATCATCTGTGAAGGTCAGAAAATAATGATACCCGCCGCGAGCCTTAACACTCATCGGATCTCATACATCAGTATGTATTATTTCCAATAAGTCAGTTGCTCGCTCCATAGTTCCGGAGAACAGTGTTTTAGTCATCTTGCCCATGAGGCATGGTTCACAAGCATCAACTGATTCATAATCAAGTGATTCCAAAAACCCATCAGCATGGAGTTTCTTCATGCGCTTTACACCAATATGACCTAAACGGCAGTGCCACAAATAAGTTGCACTATCATTATTAACTTTGCATCTTTTGGTTTCAATATTATGATTATGTGTATCACTACGATCGAGATCCAAGCAAACTATTTTCATTGGGTGTGTAACCATATAAGGTTTTATTCATGTAAACAGAACAACAATTTATTCTCTTACTTAAATGAATAACCGTATTACAATAAACATGATCAAATCATATTCATGCTTCAACGCAAACACCAAATAACACTTATTCAGGTTCAACACTAATCCCGAAAGTATAGGGAGTGTGCGATGATGATCATATCAATCTTGGAACCACTTCCAACACACATCGTCACTTCACCCTTAACTAGTCTCTGTTTATTCTGCAACTCCCGTTTCGAGTTACTAATCTTAGCAACTGAACTAGTATCAAATACTGAGGGGTTGCTATAAACACTAGTAAAGTACACATCAATAACATGTATATCAAATATACTTATGTTCACTTTGCCATCCTTCTTATCTGCCAATCACTTGGGGTAGTTCCGCTTCCAGTGACCAGTCCCTTTGCAGTAGAAACACTTAGTCTCAGGCTTAGGACCAGACTTGGGCTTCTTCACTTGAGCAGCAACTTGCTTGCTGTTCTTCTTGAAGTTCCCCTTCTTCCCTCTGCCCTTTTCTTGAAACTAGTGGTCTTGTCTACCATCAACACTTGATGTTTTTCTCGATTTCTACCTTCGTCAATTTCCGCATTACGAAGAGCTTGGGAATCGTTTCCGTTATCCCTTGCATATCATAGTTCATCACGAAGTTCTACTAACTTGGTGATGGTGACTAGAGAATTCTGTCAATCACTATCTTATCTGGAAGATTAACTCCCACTTGATTCAAGCGATTGTAGTACTCAGACAATCTGAGCACATGCTCTCACTAGTTGAGCGATTCTCCTCCATCTTTTAGCTATAGAACTTGTTGGAGACTTCATATCTCTCAACTCGGGTATTTGCTTGAAATATTAACTTCAACTCCTGGAACATCTCATATGCTCCATGACGTTCAAAACGTCTTTGAAGTCCCGATTCTAAGCCATTAAGCATGGTGCACTAAACTATCAAGTAGTCATCATATTGAGCTAGCCAAACGTTCATAACGTCTGCATCTGCTCTTGCAATAGGTCCGTCACCTAGCGGTGCATCAAGGACATAATTCTTCTGTGCAGCAATGAGGATAAACCTCAGATCACGGATCCAATCCGCATCATTGCTACTAACATCTGTCAACACAATTTTCTCTAGGAACATATCAAAATAAACACAGGGAAGCAACAACACGAGCTATTGATCTACAACATAATTTGCAAAATACTACCAGGACTAAGTTCATGATAAATTTAAGTTCAATTAATCATATTACTTAAGAACTCCCACTTAGACAGACATCCCTCTAATCCTCTAAGTGATCACATGATCCAAATCAACTAAACCATGTCCGATCATCACGTGAGATGGAGTAGTTTCAATGGTGAACATCACTATGTTGATCATATCTACTATATGATTCACGCTCGACCTTTCGGTCTCCGTGTTCCGAGGCCATATCTGTATATGCTTGGCTCGTCAAGTATAACCTGAGTATTCCGCGTGTGCAACTGTTTTGCACCCGCTGTATTTGAACGTAGAGCCTATCACACCCGATCATCACGTGGTGTCTCAGCACGAAGAACTTTCACAATGGTGAATACTCAGGGAGAACACTTCTTGATAATTAGTGAGAGATCATCTTATAATGCTACCGTCAATCAAAGCAAGATAAGATGCATAAAAGATAAACATCACATGCAATCAATATAAGTGATATGATATGGCCATCATCTTGTGCTTGTGATCTCCATCTCCGAAGCACCGTCGTGATCACCATCGTCACCGACACGACACCTTGATCTCCATCGTAGCATCGTTGTCGTCTCGCCAATCTTATGCTTCCACGACTATCGCTACCGCTTAGTGATAAAGTAAAGCATTACAGCGCGATTGCATTGCATACAATAAAGCGACAACCATATGGCTCCTGCCAGTTGCCGATAACTCGGTTACAAAACATGATCATCTCATACAATAAAATTTAGCATCATGTCTTAACCATATCACATCACAACATGCCCTGCAAAAACAAGTTAGACGTCCTCTACTTTGTTGTTGCAAGTTTTACGTGGCTGCTACGGGCTTAAGCAAGAACCAATCTTACCTACGCATCAAAACCACAACGATAGTTTGTCAAGTTGGTGTTGTTTTAACCTTCGCAAGGACCGGGCGTAGCCACACTCGGTTCAACTAAAGTTGGAGAAACTGTCACCCGCTAGCCACCTTTGTGCAAAGCACGTCGGGAGAACCGGTCTCGCGTAAGCGTACGCGTAATGTCGGTCCGGGCCGCTTCGTCCAACAATACCGCCGAACCAAAGTATGACATGCTGGTAAGCAGTATGACTTATATCGCCCACAACTTACTTGTGTTCTACTCGTGCATATAACATCAACACATAAAACCTAGGATCTGATACCACTGTTGGGGAACGTAGTAATTTCAAAAAAATTCCTACGCACACGCAAGATCATGGTGATGCATAGCAACGAGAGGGGAAGAGTGTGATCTACGTACCCTTGTAGATCGACAACGGAAGCGTTAACTTGGTTGATGTAGTCGTACGTCTCCACGGCCCGACCGATCAAGCACCGAAACTACGGCACCTCCGAGTTCTAGCACACGTTCAGCTCGATGACGATCCCCGGACTCCGATCCAGCAAAGTGTCGGGGAAGAGTTCCGTCAGCACGACGGCGTGGTGACGATCTTGATGTACTACTGTCGCAGGGCTTCGCCTAAGCACCGCTACAAATATGACCGAGGTGGAATATGGTGGAGGGGGGCACCGCACACGGCTAAGGAACGATCACGAAGATCAACTTCTGTGTTCATGGGGTGCCCCTTGCCTCAGTATATAAAGGATGGAGGAGGAGGAGGCCGGCCAAGGCATTGGTGCGGCCAGGATGTGGAGTCCTACTAGGACTCCAAGTCCTAGTAGGAGTCCACCAAGAGGGGAGGAAGGGAGAAGGAAGTAGAGGAGAAGGAAAGGTGGCCGACCCCCTTTTCCCTAGTCCAATTCGGACTAGAAGGGAGGGGGGCGCAGCAGCCCCTTGGCCCTTTTTCCTCTTCCCACTAAAGCCCATCAAGGCCCATTGCTTCTCCCGTAACTACCCGGTACTCCGAAAAATACCTGAATCACTCGAACCTTTCCGATGTCCGAATATAGTCGTCCAATATATCGATCTTTACGTCTCGACCATTTCGAGACTCCTCGTCATGTCCCTGATCTCATCCGGGACTCCGAACTCCTTCGGTACATCAAAACTCATAAACTCATAATATAACTGTCATCGAAACCTTAAGCGTGCGGACCCTACGGGTTCGAGACCAATGTAGACATGACCGAGACACGTCTCCGGTCAATAACCAATAGCAGGACCTGGATGCCCATATTGACTCCTACATATTCTACGAAGATCTTTATCGGTCAGACCGCATAACAACATACGTTGTTCCCTTTGTCATCGGTATGTTACTTGCCCGAGATTCGATCGTCGGTATCTCAATACCTAGTTCAATCTCGTTACCAGCAAGTCTCATTACTCGTTCCGTAATACATCATCCCGCAACTAACTCATTAGTTGCAATGCTTGCAAGGCTTAAGTGATGTGCATTACCGAGAGGGCCCAGAGATACCTCTCCGACAATCGGAGTGACAAATCCTAATCTCGAAATATGCCAACCCAACATGTACCTTTGGAGACACCTGTAGAGCACCTTTATAATCACCCAGTTATGTTGTGACGTTTGGTAGCACACAAAGTGTTCCTCCGGTAAACGGGAGTTGCATAATCTCATAGTCATAGGAACATGTATAAGTCATGAAGAAAGCAATAACAACATACTAAACGATCGGGTGCTAAGCTAATGGAATGGGTCATGTCAATCAGATCATTCACCTAATGATGTGATCCCGTTAATCAAATAACAACTCTTTTGTTTATGGTTAGGAAACATAACCATCTTCGATTAACGAGCTAGTCAAGTAGAGGCCTACTAGTGACACTTTGTTTGTCTATGTATTCACACAAGTATTATGTTTCCGGTTAATACAATTCTAGCATGAATAATAAACATTTATCATGATATAAGGAAATAAATAATAACTTTATTATTGCCTCTAGGGCATATTTCCTTCAGGTGACCATAGTATCAGTGGCGATGACATCACGGATAACCGTGTTTCTGCCCTTGTCATTGCCATGAGCTATCTTCCATAGTTGATATCTCCTGCCTTAGGGTTTTCTTGACAAAACTTTGAGGTTTTTAACTCTCCATGCTTGATCTTTCTCCGATACACCTTGATCTCAGGTATTGACGGCTTCCTTAGTCTGCCAAGTTCCATAAGGGGTGCCTTCCTAGGTCATACAAATCTGGAAAATTCTACAGGGCCTTCAAATTCCCCTAGTCATCGAAGTCTTCAAACGTTGTAGTTTCCATCATTATAATATACGGTAAAATCCTCTTCATTCCGATGTGGTCTTAGTGGTCCCATATCTTGTACTTCTTGGAGTGGTCTCATCAGCCGAATCTTCGAGTGGTCAAAAAATGAAAAGGGGTATGGTCTCACTAAAAGGGTATATTTGAATAAGCTCGAAAGAGAAGAGAGGTAAAAGATCCTTTTGAAAAGAAAGTTGTAGAGAAAAATCTTTCCTATGGGCTTGCCAGTTTCTAGGGGTCACGTCCTACAGTCAACATATGCTCTGATACCATCTTGTAGCGACCCGACCGAATGGATCAAGTCTCTGTGCTTAAGTGTCATCCCTGGATCAGTATGCTGACACACACAGTACTCGAGGATTTATAACAGAGGTAAATCACATGTAAAAGCAATGTAAATACTATTACCTCAATCCAAATAGCGGAAGTAACAACAAGGTTGTGGATTCCCATCAACACCAACGGCAAAGTTGAGTGTAGAAATCGTAACCCTAACATATCACTTACTCGTCGTAAGATTCCTGCAACATGAGACGTTGCAGCCACAAGGGTTAGTACATTGAATGTACTGGCAAATTCACACCATAGAGAATGATGAACAAAGGCTATCACTACATGCAAATATGGCTGGTGGAAAAGCTCTATGGTTATATGGTTTTTGCAAAAAGCCAATTTTTCCCTACTGCAAAGGAATAAATTTTATTTAACTATCATGGTAGTTGTTGAACATTGAGAATGGTTGACAGCATTCTCAATCCCAATTAAGTAACATCATTAAAACCCAACTAACTTAATTTAAAGTAACATGACGAGATTCACATGATAATCCAAGTACTAGATACTCAAGACATCCATAACTGGGGACACGGCTAATCATGATTAGTTTATACACTCTGCATAGGTTTGCGCACTTTTCCCCACAAGACTCGATCTCCTCCGTTGGATTTCTCGCACTACATGGTGTTTGAGAAACGGATGACCGAGACACAGTCTTTCAGGAGCATTTTGCACCTTACGATGGGTAGACCGTACCACCTACATCCCCTACATCTGCTAGTCTACCACTGTAAGAGTTCACACGACTTAATCAACTATGCTAGAGCCCATAATAGCTTGTGGCTGCACACAGAAGTTTCTAGTATGAATAATCTCATGATCCCTTTGAGCCTGGGTGGCGGTCCATAAAGAAAAACAGGCAATCGTTGGAATACCCAGGTGTCTAAACAGGCAATCGCTGGAATACCCAGGTGCCTCAATCCACCCAGATGTGTGTTAAAGTTGCCACCTTAAGTAAACCATTAATTAACAATCTCACATCTGTCATGAATACTCTCAAACCCAATCCACGTCTATGAGCATAGCATGGCAATATAAGCATAACGTAATAGTAACTCACAAGGTTTGAATGTAGGGCAATAGGTTCCTACCTCATCAACTACTTCCCAACACCCACATGTTATCAATTCCTAACCATGCAATGTTTGAGGGTTGAAACTAGTGCATAAAACTGGGTATTAAAGGGATATGATCAAAGTGTGAACCTGCCTGCAATGTTGATGAAGATGATTCGCACTCAAAACTCTTAATAGTTCTACTCGTCACACTCTGGTCAATCTATTGTAAGTAAGCAATAGTAACCACACATAAGCAATCACTCAAAAGATCGGGAAGAACAAAGAAGACAGTTCGGAAAACATCAAAACCAAGCAAATAACTCTTGCAACATAAATCAATTTATAACTGTACCAAAAAATTATGTGAATTTGGTCTTATCAGAAAGTTTAGGTCAAGAGCTTCGATTTGCAAAAAGAATCAACTAAATCGGAGTTATAAAACTCAAGTTATGATCAATAGAAGTTTGAATATGAATCTGAACAAAATTTGAAAATTGAAAATTTCAAAAAGTTGATGTGACAGGTTCACTGGATAGGTGAAAACAAGACGAAGCTATAGGCGCTGGTTTCATCTAATTTGGATGAACGAGTAAAAAGTTATGGCTATTTAAAAATCAGGGTCAAGCTGTTTTACGGAGGAAAAATAGCTACGGCTAGGGTCTAATGTATAGATACGTAGACTAATTGATAATCTAATTATTCTATCATATTAGTCTAAAAATAATAAACTACGAAAGTATAAGAAGAAGAAAAAAAGAAAGAAAGATACCTTTATAAGGCGGAGAAAAGACGACTTTGAAGAGAAATGACAATTTCCAGAAGTCGCGCCGGAGAGGACAAATATAATTTTTCTTGAATGAATCTAGTCAAACCAAAATATTGATTTAACCCGAATTGGATGATTTTTGGAGGCTCTATGGGTCTATATTTATTGGTGGAAAAGAGGCTTATAGGTCAAAGGCTAGGCAATGTGGGACTAAATATAAGACCAAAATAAACGAAACAGAGGAAAAGAGCTAAGCGCCTCGCACGACCTAAAGCCCATCGGCCGGCTGCGCGCGTACGTGCTGCATTTTCTTTGCCAAAGGAAAATAAAATCTGAAAAGGAAAAAGGCTGGCTGGGCCTGGCCTAATTAAGAGAGAAAAAAACAATGGAGCGCCAGAAGCTACTATACTGCGCATGTAGGCGATAAATAAATATGGGCCGCATGTACAATTTTTTTTAAATAGAAACAGAAGAAAAACCGAATAAAAAAAATAAAATAAAAAATTTCATATTATATATCAAAAATTTTAGTAAAAGACTTTCTACGACATGAACATTTTTCTAGCATTAAATAAAATACACACAAATTCTAATAATTCCAACGGTGCTCCTGCTCTAATAATATCCAACAAAAATCATTTTAAAAATACCAAAATGAAATCAAATTTATTTCTCTCCAATTTTCTGATGTAGGGAATCATGTTACCCTATTTTCTGTATATTTTATTTTTGGAGAAAAATAATTTGAGTAAAATCCAAATAACTCCAAATTGAAAAATAATTCCAAACGGACTTTAAATTTGATCCTTTTAAACTCCCAACTCATATTTCATATAATTTGAAGAAGTCATTTTATCTTCTCTCATGAAAATCATTGAGTCGCTTGAAGTTTCTGAATTTGAAAATATTTCCAAATGAAATTCAAATCTTTTCAAAACCCTTTTCATTTATTTAAATGGAAGAAGTCATGTCATCTTCTCTCGAGGGTTTTGTATTTGAAAAGAATTTGAATTCACGGAGATCAAAATGCAAAAGGTGAAAGTTTGGGAAAGTCCTTTTATTCCTTCTCATTTAACTTTCAAAAGTTTCGAATTTTACTCAATCAATCACACAACAATCAAACAATCAATCTATCTATCTATTTATTATAACATTCCAAAATTTAGAATTTTGGGATGTTACAACCAGGGTCCGACCGACGCGACCTACAGCGTCGCTTGCCGACTGCCCTTCGGGTCCGATCAAGATGGGCGGGGGCTGCGGATCATCACCTACCGATTAGATACCCCTCGCGGGTGATTCGATACCTGTCAATTCGAAACCATTCCCAGGGCTTTAATGACAATTGGATGCGCATAACTCGTCGGCGCGAGATAATTACAGGTCAGTTACCATGGCGCTTCATGTACTCCACGCGTGTCCATATATTCCCTCCTTCCTATCACGCATCTGGCTAGGTGCCAACCGAGGCAACGGGCCAGCGGCTGATCCCTCTCCTCCTCGATTACCGACTCTCTGTTGATGGCGCAGCGAACTGGCTGCCAGGCAAACCGTGGCAGGAGCACGACGTCACCGCTCAGGAGGAAAAGTGGTTGTGTCAGGTCAAGCAAAGGCAACACTAGGAGCTGCCCTCCCACATCGTGAAGGTGCCTCACAAAGTCATAAGGAGGCTGGCCGAATGCAAAGCGCGTCTTGGGCAAGCGCTCCAATGCCAGGTACACAAATTCCAGTAAAAATACAGGGGCACACGTGGCTCCAAAGTATCCATGATTTAATTTAGATAATTCTATTATTGCTCCTGATTGTAGATGCATGAAAACGTACTGATTGAGTTGCTTGAAATACTAATTTTAACAGAAAGAAGGTTTTATGTTTTTGAAGAGATATTCGGGTTGGTGCCACCACAAGTTCTGACACGCAGTAGACATGTTGCTGATTATATTCATGGAAGATTTTGGTATTCGATTTTGCAGCTTGCTTATGCTTTTGATATAATTTACTGAAAAGGTGGGTATTTACTATCTATCAATCCTTTACTGGTACTAATATAAATTCATGAAAAATCTTATGATAGAGTTGCCAATCAGGTCTAGCAAAGCTGGGGCACTGATTTTGTTTCACCAAATTTATTTCATAATTACATTTGTGTTGTTTGTCATATATTTCAGGCAAATCATTAGCTAGATTTCGGTGGATGGGAGAACGGAAGAGACGAGGAGACTAACAATATATTGTTAGCTATGGTTATGGTTGGTTGGCAGGTGAGAAGATGAGAACAATGGACGAGATAATTTTCTCCGTTAGAGTAATGTCTTGACCTGAAAACAAAGGATATAACGCTCGAAAGACAAAGCAAGTACAAAGTTGGACGGCACAAATTCGGGATTTTACGAATATGCAAGTACACCATGTATATAATTTTATGAATTTATAATCTATTCCCAATTAGTAGTTTACTTGTAATTTGTAAGGTCAACGTGTACACCATGTTGTAATTTGACATATCCACAAAACAACAAAATTTTCTTTCTTCCACCATATACAAGTTACTAAATAGAGAATTCCAACAAATTTATTGGACTAATGGATGGGCGCTTGGATGGTAACTTTGGGCATTTTTGACCGTTTGATCAATTCATAATCTCGGGCTTTAGTTGACCGAAGAATGCTAGAGGGGCCGGTTCGCTGCTCTCATAACAAAATTGAAACTGTTATGTTATTTTGACTCCATGGGCCTTCGGGGTGTGAGCACCAGTCGTGTTGTTCTGTGATTCGTTTCCGGACTGCAACCGTAATACTCATGGGTGGATTCATGTGAGTCATCTGCTCTTCACAAGGAGTAACAATCCTTGCGAGCCAGACTCACAAGTAGGCGAACCATTCGTGTGAGGTGAGCGACCTAAGCCTTGCCACGTTGAGGAGAAGCCACAAAAACGTCTGTATGTGATGAGCGACCAAATGAAAGTCAGTCCTGAATCTGACATTTTTCTCATCCAACAACATATACCTATACCCCGCAAAAAAATATACCTATAAAAATCCCCAAATATTTTTTCGTCAATAACTAACATGAAAAATAATACCGCTTCAAATAGTTTTATCAATTACCAACATTAAAGTGCGAAAATTGACTGGCGCAGCAACGTGCGCCTTCAATGATCTAGTATCTCAATAATATCAAGTTTCTTCTCTATGTGTTGATTTCTTTGAAGTTGCACTTGTTTTCCTTTCTATGCTTGTTGATTCTTGTTCCCATAAGTTGTTTGATCACAAAATCCCTATGCATAGGAAGTGGGTTAGACCTAAATGTGCTAGTCATATGCTTCATGATGCTCTCTTCATGTTTCAATTCTTATTTTTTATGCAAGCATCATTGAAATCATCATGCCTAGCTAAAAGGCATTAAAGAAAAGCGCTTGTTGGGAGAAAACCTAACACTTTAACCTATTGTTTTTGTGTGTTCACATGATTATGTTACTGTATTGATCATGTTTTATTGCTTTTTTTTTAATAAAGTGCCAAGTAAAGTCTTTCGGGTCATGTTGGGTGATTGTTGCTTTGATCTTGCTGAAAAAC
Source organism: Triticum aestivum (assembly GCF_018294505.1). Taxonomy (NCBI): domain Eukaryota; kingdom Viridiplantae; phylum Streptophyta; class Magnoliopsida; order Poales; family Poaceae; genus Triticum; species Triticum aestivum. Next base: position 226,547,745 of record NC_057806.1, on the reverse strand, counting down.
AGAAACTTTTGCACTCACGAAAATAATTTTAGTTTTAACAGAAGAGTGCGTATGTAACATCCCAAAATTTTAAATTTTGGAATGTTATATTAAATCAATATTTATGATTGTTTGTTTGAATGTGGTGTGATTGATTGTGTGAATTTGAAACTTCTTTGAAAGTTGTATGAGAGGGAATGAAATGACTTTCCCAAAATTTTCATCTTTACTTTTGATCTCCATGAATTCAAATCCATTTCATCACAAAAACCCTAGAGTGAAGATGATATGACTTCTTCCATTTAACTAAAACAAAAAGGGTTTTGAAAAGATTTGAATTCCATTTGAAAATATGTCAAATACAGAAACTTTAAGCAACTCAATGATTTTCATGAGGGAAGATAAAATGACTCCTTCAAATTATATCAAATATGAGTTGGAAATTTCAAACAAATCAAATTGAAAGCCCCTTTAAAGTTATTTTGAAACCCACTTTCAATTTGGAGTTATTTGGTTTTATTCAAATTATTTTTCTCCAAAAATGAAATATATGGAAGATAGGGTAAAATGATTCCCTACAGTAGAAAAGCGGAGAAAAATAAGTTTGAAATCATTTTGGGTATTTTAAAATATTTTTATTTGGTTTTAAATGAACAGTAGCACTATTTGCTTTATTTAAATTTTTGTGGAATTTATTTGCTGTTGAAAATATGTTCATGTTCTAGAAAATCCTTGTCTGAAAACTTTGGTATATAATATGCTTATATAAAATATATTTTTATTCTGTTTATTTGTTTTCCTCACTGTTTAAATAAAAGATAAATGTTTTTTTAAATCCGCCCGTCCAGGACAGCGAGGCCCAGCCACAGACAGACCCAGCCCAGCGCTAGGGCTAGCGCACGCGTGCACCTAAGCTCGGGAGGAACTCCTAGAAGCGCCGCCGCTACCTCTCTCTCACGTGCGTCCTCTCTCCCTCTCCCACGTTCGCTGCCAGGCAGGCCCCACCTTTCTTTCTTCTTCCCCACGAACTCTGAACAGAAACATATGCGTACACGTACACAACGCCGCTCCGCGTCCGATCTTTGTGGAAACCCTATCCCAAGTGAACTCCAGGCCCAAGAAATATGTCCTATAAATAGCCACGACCTTCCTCTTCCAATTCCCTTTGAAAACCCATGCACCAAACCCACCATACCACACGCCACCTTCGTTACGATCTTGGCCACCGAAGCTTTTTCGTCGGACGAGTGCATCATCGGTGAGGCTTCTTGAGATCCCTCCCTCTGTTCTTTTATTCCCCTCGCCTTTACGCACCTCATTGACATGATTTCGGCACCCAGGTTCAATCAGAGCCACCACCTCAAGCTCGCAATGCCGCCGGAGTTCACACGGAGCACAAGAGTTTACGCCGACGCCCGCTCGACCCCGACGTCTCCTTGCCTCACCATCAACAGAAAATCGGACGCCCTCGCCTCTCTGCATCTCCTGGACATCACCGCCAACGCCGTCGTCGACCGGAGCTGCCGCCCCGCCGAAGCCCTCTTCCCTGCCTACGCTATGTTCTTCTTTGTAAGTCACGTAGGTGTTAGCTCCTCTGTTTTTTTTTCAAAGTTCTAGATTGGATTAGATCGGTTTACTAGATTGGTTTTCTTTATAGATCGAACCGGCTCCCCGGTCTTTTGTTAAATAAACACACGTGTACGTATTGTTAAGTTTCGCCCAAGCATTTGGTAGCTACAGATCGCACCCCCGTAGGCCCAATAGCGCTCATTTTTCTGTATATTCGTTTCTGTTTTTTTTTAAGTTTCAGTTTCGTAAATTCTATATCTCTTAGGTTATTTAGAGTTTTTGACTGATTCTTTTTACTCTAGTCTGCAAATTTCCTAAGGTTTCTGTATAAAATAGTTTCGGCCATGTTTTAGTTTTTAAAAACTGTTTTATATGGGTTTTAGTCAGATTAGTATTTCTGCTATATTATGAGCTAGAATTAATATTTTTTAGGCGATTCTTTTTGCCACTGCTTTGTTTTGACCTTGCCTAGTAGTAGGATTAATTGGTATTTATAGATTTTATTAAAATTAGTTTTTCACGAATACAACACAACGCTAGTTATTTTTAACTTGCTGATGTTTTCTGTTGTTTTAATTATTTTAAAATTTATTTTCACATCTATTATATTTTATTTCAGATTTGTTTCTGTAGTTATAGAGGGTGAACTTTTATTTACAGAAAAATAAAAAATTTTGTTTCTTTTTCTTACTAGTTTTGTTTTAAGCATAATTAGAGTCTTAATTTAGCTTTTTATGTGTTTCCTTTTGCTAGTAAAACTTTATAAAAAATACTTTCTGTTAACTTCGTTGATTTAAATTTTATTTTCTGTTAAAATTATTAGTTTAGTATTTTCTTTGTTAAGTTTTACTTAGGACAAAATTATTTTTGTAGTTAAGGCAAAAAGTTTTCCCAGTAGGTTCTTTATAGTTTTCCCCTATTAGTTCTTTCAATGTGTTATTTGTTTTGTATTGGGTTTTCTTATTTAGTTTTTTTATTGTTAGATTTGCTTGCTAGAATGCTTGCTTATGTCATGTTTTTTATTATAGATTTCATCAGAGAGTTGCATATAGTCCTATCAAGTTATTTTCGAGAGCGTTGTTATCTTCATCAACTTACCAGGCAAGTTCACTTTGACCATGTTTTTCATACCTATGTTTTATTTGCATGTAGTAGCACCCTTTCAACAATCCCTCCAGTAGTGTTATTGAATCTTTAGTTGAGTAGAATGCATGATGTAGGAACCCATCTCCCTGTTACCAAGCCCGGGACATTATATAGTTTTAATGCTACGCTATAGTAGACGAAGTTTGGTATGAGTGCACGAGAGTGGTGTGAGTATGAAGAACTCTACGTCAATGATGACAACTCCATGATGACATCTGCAAGGACTGCACCTTTAAGGCCTCAAGAGTTCAAGACTCGAGACAAGAATTCAATACACACTACTGGGTGAAGGACGGTTGACAGGCACCCTGGAGAAACCAGTGGATGGACGGGATGCATGGAGAAGCGCCATGACATCTTGCGGAAAGCTTCACCCAGACTCACAGAGACGGAATAATACTTCATGTCCGGAAGCTTACCTGTGCAAGCGCAAGTCACTATGGGCTCTGGCTTGGTTGACCTTAGTGGTGACCCTGGTTAGGACGGTGCTAGCAGATGTAGAACTACTGTAGGATTGGATGAGCACCGGACAGTGGTCAGGGGAACTCTTTGGAAGACCATGCTTCGGTCGTCTTGTTCTCAAACACCTTGAAGTGCGAGAACGTAAAAAGAGGGATTGAATCTTGAGGGTAAAGTGTACAAACCTCTGCAGAAGGTTAAAACCTAATCGATTAGCCGTGTCCCCGGTTACAGACAATTTGAGCCTCTGGACTTGGATTTATCTCGGAACTCTCAACACTGGACTGGTAACTTAATTGTGGGCAACTTATGATGATTTGGGCTATGAGACATCGGTTGGCGGAACCATGTCATGATAGAAAACTCCGTAGTACAGACTCCGGTTAATTCCTTTGATGTAGGGAAAATAAAACCATCTTTTATGCAAACAAAACTCAGATACAGAGCCACAAAGCCATATTGCATATAGTATAGTTTATCAATTGTTTTTCTTACAGTGATCTTGCCGGTACATTCAATGTACTGACCTACACGGCTGCAACATCTCATGTTGCAGATATGTTTCTTCCGACAAGTAAGAGTACGGTACAGGGTTACGGTCTACATTCAACCTACCGATGGCGTTGATGGGACTCCACACCCGATTGTTTGTTTCCGCTGAGATTTATGAGGTATCTATCAGTTTTACATTATTTATACAAGTGATTGCACGTTGATATATACATTGATGTACTGTGTGTGCCAGCATACCGATCCAGAGATGTCACAGATACACAGAGGCTTGACCGTCTGAGGTCGGGTCGCTACAGCGTTTGAGTTGATTCTTTTTGAAGAAGATTATTATACAAATTTCTCATGTGTTCCTAATTTTTCAGAATTTTTGGAGTAGCAGAAGTATAGTTTGAGTACAGATTACTACAAACTGTTTTGTTTTTGACAGATTTTGTTTTCAATGCATAGTTTGCTTGTTTTCTAGTTTCCATGGCTTATATTGCTCAATATAAATTGTGGAAATGATATGCTATAGTAGGCATTGTGTGGAAACAATTATGAATCTTGTCTTTGACAGTACCAAAAGTGGAATGGTTTGCTCTTTATCATACTAACCTATCTCACAAAGTTCCGGTAAGTTTTGTGTGATTGAAGTTTTTAAGTTTTGGGTGATACATCGATATGAGGAGAATAAGGAGTGACAAGACCCTAAGCTTGGGGATGCCCAAGGCACCCCATTAATATCTAAGAAAGATCCAAACAACTAAGCTTGGGGATACCCCGGAAGGCATCCCCTCTTTCGTCTCCAACATTATCGGTAACCTCACTTGGAGCTATGTTTTCATTCGTCACATGATTTGTGTTTTGCTTGGAGAATCAATTTATTTTGTTAGGATTTGCTTGATGTTATTTACAATAATGTTTTGTATCTTTTATTTCAATAAAAGTGGCAATGATGGCCCTTGCCATGCTTATGTTGCAAGTATACATGTTGCTGTTTGAAACCAGACAATTTACCACTGTTGCAAAAATTCCCTAGAAAAGTCAGAATGCGATAAAATGTTGAAACTTTTTGCAAAGTGAGATTTAATAATTTTTCTACAGTTTGGTAAATTTTTATAAATTTTGGAGTTAGGGAAGTATTGATCCTCTTGCATTCTTTACAGACTGTACTGTTTTGGCAGATTGTTGTTATGTTTGCATATGTTTGCTTGTTTAATGATTCTATTTGAGGATAGGAGTATTAAATATGTAGAGACATTTAGTATGCAATGTTGAACAATAATTTTAGTGATTTTCTAAAATAGAGAATGATAAGGTTTTTGCATTGGTTTATACTAACTTATCTCACGAGTTCTTGTTGAGTTTTGTGTGGATGAAGTTTTTAAGATTTAGGGAAACCATGATATAAAAGGAATTAAGGAGACACAAAAGCTCAAGCTTGGGGATGCCCAAGGCATACCAAGATAATATTTCAAGAAGTCTCAAGTATCTAAGCTTGGGGATGCCCCGGTAGGCATCCCACCTTTCTTCTTCAACAATTATCGGTTAGTATCGGTTGAGCCTAAGTTTTTGCTTCTTCACATGATGTGTGCCATTCTTGGAATGTCATTTTATTCTCATTTTGCTTGCTGTTTTAATAAAATAATTAGATCTGAAAGTTTTTAAATAAAATAGAGTCCTCAAATAGTTACCATGGAGGCTAAGTAAGCGGCATTCACATCCCGTCAACGAAGCTCTTTTCTATGTCATTTACTCTTGTGCTTCACTTATATCCTGTGAGTAAATTGTTGAATAAAATGAATGCCATGAAGTTGAAATCATATCATGCCTAGTGGTAGCTTAACATTGGGTTTAGAAAGTGAAATCTTTTGTGGCTTGACAATCACAATATTGGTCATACAAGCATTTTGACGAATAATTAGTATAAGGAAGAGAACTTTCACATATAAATACACTATCATGGAAATCTTATGTGATTGTGAGCCCCCATCAGAATATTATATGCCAAAATTGTTGATGTTGGACAAGGAAGACAACGTAATGGTTTATGTTTGTTCATATTCATATAGAAATTATATTGTCATAGATCCTTCAGCATGTGATGCTTGCCCCCCACCTTTGCTAGCCAAAAATTCCGCACCAAGTAGAATACTACTTGTGCATCCAAAAACCCTTAAACCCAAATCTTATTTTCAAGTGTCCACCATACCTACCTAAGGATTGAGCAAGATCCTTCAAGTAAGTTGTCATCGGTGCAAAAAGGCAATAAAAATCACTTCTAAAAGTGTGAGATCATTTAGTGCAAGAGAAAGTTGAGTGTTGCATGAACTTGTGATGGTGAAGAATAAAAGCGACAGACTGCATAATAAAGGTCGCTATCACAAGGGGCAATGTAACGTGACGTTCTTTTGCACTAAGGGATTGAGCATACAAACAAATAAGCGCATGACAACCTCTGCTTCCCTCTGCGAAGGGCCTATCTTTTACTTTTATGAATTTACTTTTATCCAAGATTCAAAGTTCTTCTCTCTATTCCTTTTTATTTTTCTCTTTTGGCAAGCATCATGTTGTGAGGAAATATCTAGGCACATATATCCAGTTGGATATGGGTAGCATGAGTTATTATGGTTGACATCACCCCTGAGGTGAATACGTTGGGAGGCGAAATTATAAGCCCCTATCTTTCTATGTGTCTGGTTGAAACATTTTGCTCATGTCTAACTCCTAAAATTGTACGTACAGGCAATTTGGATGCCAAAACTTATATTTTGGGGCAAGGGAACGTTATGGGAAAAGAACGTATCCACGAATTTTTCAATTGTGTTGGGAAGCTTAGTCTTGATGACGCCCCTATACTTAAAACTACTAGATCTTATGCGGATGCTATTTCAACACTAGTTATGAAACTTGAAAGTAAATTTATTCATACCCATCCTACCTTGCAAATATTGTTTTTTGAGATCCCATTATAAAGAATCCTAGAGCTAAAAAGTCGGCCACTCTTGTTCTTATGAATGAGTTTGACTACATAATACGGGAAGCTAGGGAAATCTTTGACTTTTATGGTATGAATCGTGAAAAACCTATGATAGATGAAATTATTTACAATAGTGACTATGCTCTAATACATTTTCTTGGGGACAATAAAATCTTTGATGAGAATCTTAAAAAAGAAGTCCCAGTTTTAGATATAATCCAACAAGTTTTCAATAATGTTAATCAACATTACTCTTGGATTGTTGCGGGAAATCAAAAGGGGTATGATGAAAACCAACTTAGGATTGCTAAGGCCTCTATGGATAACATGTTTTATGTTGTGTTTACAAAGCCTCATGATGAAAATACCTCTAAGGAAGTTAAGAAGAAGGATGACAAAACCTAGATCCTTGCTTTATGCCTACCTAAGGGCATAAAACTACAACGCTTGTTGGGAGGCAACCCAATGAATAAATTTTGTTTTTGCTTTTTGCTTCATGTTTATGTGTGTTAACACAATTATGCTACTATTATGATTGTGTTTTTATGTTTTAATTAGTGTTTGTGTCAAGTAAAGCCTTTAGGATCTTCTTGGGTGATAGTTGTTTGATCTTGCTGAAAAACAGAAACCTTTACGCTCACGAAATTAATTTTCATTTTTTACCAGTGATGGATAAAATATTCATTCCACTTGAAGTAGATCAATATGCAAATTTCTCAGGTCTTCCTAATTTTTCAGAATTTTTGGAGTTACATAAGTATTCGAAATAGTCAGATTGCTTTAGACTTCTCTGTTTTGACAGATTCTATTTTCTTTGTGTTGTGTGCTATATTTGATGGCTCTATGGTTTTCTTTGATGAGTTTTTGCCATAGAAAAGTTGGAATACAGTAGATATAATACAAAAACAAAATATGATTTGGTTTGATAGAGCACTTATAGTAGTGGTTTATTATTTTTATACTAACGGATCTCACAAAGGTTTTTGTTGAGTTTTGTGTGATTCAAGTTTTCAAGTTTTGGGTTCTCTTACGATGGATGAAGGAAGGATGGAAGAGCCTAAGCTTGGGGATGCCCCGGCATCCCAAGCTATTATCCAAAAATTAGCAACCAACTAAGCTTGGGGATGCCCCCGAGTGGCATCCCCGCTTTCTTCCAACGATCATGGGTAGTTTACTTGAAACTATATTTTTATTCGTCACATGATATGTGTTTTGCTTGGAGCGTCTTGTATGATATGAGTCTTTGCTTGTTTTATTTTGTGTTTTAAGTCATCAATCCTTGCTGGACACACCTATTTGAGATAGCAAAAATTATATCATAACTTGTTAGAATTGCTCTCTATGCTTCACTTAAATTTTTATGAGCAATGGACTTGCTCTAGTGCTTCACTTATATCTTTTTGAGCACTGTGTGCTTTAGTATTTTTGAAGAAATGCTCTCTTACTTCACTTATATTTATTTGAGAGTTAGTAAAATTTTCAAGAAATTCTCTCTTGCTTCACTTAAATTAATTTGAGAGAAATAAAAAAAATATTATGCTCATGATCTTCACTTATATTTGTTGGAGCTTGTCAAAAGCTATACATGAAAATTAGTCCCAAAATGATAGATATCCAAGAAGGATAAAATAAAAACTTTCATGAAGATCATTGGACAAAACAAACTTGATTCTTAGTAATAATTTTGATATATGATGATGTGATATGTGAGTCATCTTGATGAGTAATTATGCTTTAGTAAGAATATAGGTGTTAAGGTTTGTGATTCCCTATGCAAGTACAAAAGTCAAGAGTCATGCAATTAAATTATATCCTACTTGTGGTGCATTATTCAATGTTATTTATGCTTAATGCTTGCTTATGAGATTATTCGTTTCTTAGTTGGTTGCTTCCCGATCTTTTGCTAGCCTTCACTTTGCACTAAGTACGATCACTACTTGTGCATCCAAAACCCTTCAACCCAGTTTTGCCACATGAGTCTACTATATCTACCTTTATGCGGTATTCTCTTGCCGTTCTAAGAAGATTTGCATGTGCCATCTCTAATTTTCAAAATAAACTTCTCTTTTGTGTGTTTGTTTCGCTCGCGGAGCCGTGAGGGGTGGCTAATATTTTCCATGCTAGATGTGTTATTCTCAAGATGAGTGTTTATTCATTTGTCATTGCACGAGAGTAAGGGAAAGGTATTAGGGATGCCCAGTCCCGAAATGCAAAAAAATTGAATTTACTTTATGCTGTCAAATAATAAATTCCTTGGAAAGTGTTGGTATGGAGGGCACCCGTGGATACGGTTAGCCGTGGAAAGTGAAAGTTATGGTGGAAAAAGGAATAAACTTTATTTTCTATTTGGGAACCGCCTATGATATATCTATGCATGGAAAGTATTGGGAACTCTAAGTCGTTTTCGTTGGTGGGATGGATACACCTCTCAAAATGTTTTTATCTCTAAGTTTTTCGCTTTGAGCTCTAGCACCCCTACAAATCCCTACTTCCCTCTGCGAAGGGCCTTTCTTTTACTTTATGCAATTTTTATTTTTGAATTTGAGTCTCCATCTTTTCTTATAAAAGGACCAACTTGGAGGAAATATGATCGTACTTAAGTATTGGGTGTAGCTAATATTCGAGTTTGTTTCATGAATGGATTAATGTTTGAGCATGATGTGCTAGGGATAACTTATTTTAGCATTGGTATTTTGAAAGACAAGGTTGCTTGTTGATATGCTTGAGTATCTAAATTATCATGTCAAAACTAGACTATTGCTTTGAACAACTAAAATTCCAAATGTCCATGCTATAAAGAAAGAAATATGATATGACATGATAGGCAGCATTCCACATCAAAAATTCTGTTTTTTTCACTTACCTACTCGAGGAAGAGTAGGAGTTAAGCTTGGGGATGCTGATACGTCTCCAACATATCTATAATTTTTGATTGTTCCATGCTATTATATTATCAATCTTAGATGTTTTATAATCATTTTAAAGTCATTTAATATCATTTTTTGGTACTAACCTATTGACATAGTGCCAAGTGCCAGTTCCTGTTTTTTTCGTGTTTTTTTACATCGCCGAAAATCAATATCAGATGGAGTCCAAATGCCATGAAACTTTACGAAGATTTTTTATGAACCAGAAGGAACATGTTGGGCCCTGGTTGCACCTGGGGGGAGACAACCCACCAGGGCGCGCTAGGAGGCCCAGTCGCGCCCTCGTGGGTTGTGCCCACCTCGGGTGCCCCCTGGACCGCCTCTTTGCTCTATAAATACCCCAAAAATCCCAGAACCCTAGGGGAGTCGATGAAATATTCATCCAGCCGCCGCAGAGTCCAGAACCACCAGATCCAATCTAGACACCATCTCAGATGGGGTTCACCACCTCCATTGGTGCCTCTCCGATGATGCGTGAGTAGTTCTTTGTAGACCTTCAGGTCCGTAGTTAGTAGCTAGATGGCTTCATCTCTCCCTCTTGATTCTCAATACAATGGTCTCTTGGAGATCCATATGATGTAACTCTTTTGCGGTGTGTTTGTTGGGATTCGATGAACTTCGAGTTTATGATCAGATCTATCTTTTATATCCATGAAAGTATTTGAGTTTCTTTGATCTCTTTTATGCATGATTGCTTATAGCCTCGTATTTCTTCTCCGATATTTGGGTTTTTTGGCCAACTTGATCTATTTATCTTGCAATGGGAAGAGGTACTTTGTAGTGGGTTCGATCTTACGGTGCTTGATTCTAGTGACAGAAGGGGAACTGACACGTTTGTATCGTTGCTACTAAGGATAAAACGATGGGGTCTATCTCTACATAGATAGATCTTGTCTACATCATGTCATCATTCTTATTGCATTACTCTGTTTCTCCACGAACTTAATACACTAGATGTATGCTGGATAGCGGACGATGTGTGGAGTAACAGTAGTAGATGCAGGCAGGAGTTGGTCTACTAATCTTGGACGTGATGCCTATATAATGATCATTGCCTGGATATCTTCACGAGTATTTGAAGTTCTATCAATTGCCCAACAGTAATTTGTTCACCCAATGCTTTGCTATTTTTCTCGAGAGAAGCCACTAGTGAAACCTACGGCCCACGGGTCTCTTTCTCATATTATTTGCCTTTGCGGTCTATTTTTGTTTGCTTTTATTTTTAGATGTATTAAACCAAAAACCTAAAAATACCTTGCTGCAATTTATTTTGTTTGGCGTTCGATCTATCAATATTTACAACTTTCTTCCGTCCACGTACCATCTCTGGCGCCGCTACCCGAAAGGGATTGACAACCCCTTTAACACGTTGGGTTGCGAGTGGTTGTTATTTGTGTGCAGGGGCTGTTTACGTTGTGTTGCTTGGTTCACCTACTGGTTCGATAACCTTGGTTTTATATCTGAGGGAAATACCTACTACCCCTGTGCTGCATCATCCCTTCCTCTTTGGGGAAATACCCACGTAGCTTCAAGCGACATCAGTACACGGGAATTTCATCTAGTCACTTTCATCATGTTGGTTCGATTCATGTTCGCTACTTTGATAATTAGATATGTGGGTGGACCGGTGCTTAGGTGTTGTTATTACTTGAACAAACCTCCTACTTATTATTAACCCTCCCGCAAGCATCCGCAACTATGAGAAAAGTATTAAGAATAAATTCTAACCAAAGCATTAAACTTTTGGATCCAATCGGTCCCTTACGGAATAGCGCATAAACTGGGGTTTAAGCTTCTGTCACTCTCGCAATCCATCATCTAATTGCTACCCCACAATGCATTCCCTTAGGCCCAAGTATGGTGAAGTGTCATGTAGTCGATGTTCACATGACACCACTAAGGGAATCACAACATACATACTATCAAAATATCGAACACATATCAAATTCACATGATTACTTGCAACATGATTTCTCCCGTGACCTCAAGAACAAAGGTAACTAATCACAAATGATAAACATGCTCATGATCAGAGGGGTATTAAATAGCATATTGGATCTGAACATATAATCTTCCACCATATAAACCATATAGTAATCAACTACAAGATATAATCAACACTACTAGTCACGCACAAGTACCAATCTATAGTTCCGGTAACAAGATTGGACACAAGAGATGAACTAGGGTTTGAGAGGAGATGGTGCTCTTGAAGATGTTGATGGAGATTGCCCCCCCCCCAAGATGGGAGAGTTGTTGGTGATGATGATGACGATGATTTCCCGCTCCGGGAGGGAAGTTCCCCTGGCGGAATCGCTCCGCCGGAGGGCAAAAGTGCTCCTGCCCAAGTTGCACCTCGAGGCGGCGGCGCTTCGTCTCAAAAGTCCTTTCCTTATTTTTTTCTAGGTCAAAATGACTTATAAACCAAGATATGGGCACCGGAGGTGGGCCGAGGAGGGCACAACCCACCGGGGCACACCCGGGCTGCCTGGCACGCCCAAGTGGGTTGTGCCCACCTGGTGGGCCCCCTCTGGTAGTTATTTGCTCTAATAATTCTTAAAAAATCCATAAAAATCTCCTTGAAGTTTCAGCTTGTTTGGAGTTGTGCAGAATAGGTGGCCTGATGTAGCTTTTCCAGGTCCAGATTTCTAACTACCAGAATTCTCCCTCTTGGTGTGTGCCTTGCAAATTATGAGAGACAAGGCATTAGAATTACTCCAAAAAGCATTATTATGGATAAAAACATTATAAATAACAGTAAGAAAACATGATGCAAAATGGACGTATCAACTCCCCCAAGCTTAGACCTCTCTTGTCCTCAAGCGAAAACCAAAATCAAAAAACATGTCCACATGCTTTGAGAGAGAGGTGTCGATAAAAACAAAATACGGACATAGAAGCATCATGTTGATTATTATAACAACAACAAAATTAAACATAGGACTTTTATCATAGAACTTTTATCATATACTTCTCATGAATAAGTAATAGTTCATCACACAATTGAAGTATAAAGCAAAAACTCTGTTTGAAACCAACAAACTATGTTCTCAGTCAACTTTGTAACTACATTCATCATCTTTTCAGGAAGGGTCACGTGTCGGAGCCTTTAGGTAAATCCACATACTCAACCATCATATAGTCTTCTATGATTGCTAACACTCACCTCGTACCCATGAGCAAAACATTTCAACCGGACACATAGAAAGATAGGGGCTTATGATTTTGCCTCCCAACATACTCACCTCAAAGGTGATGTCAACAATAATAACTCATGCCACCCATATTCAACTTGAAATATGTGCCTAGATCTTTCCTCACCACATGATGCTTGCCAAAAGAGAAAAATAAAAGGAATAGAGAGAAAAACTTTGACTCTTGCATAAAAGTAAATACATAAAAGTAAAAGATAGGCCCTTCGCAGAGGGAAGCAGAGGTTGCCATGCGCTTATTTGTTTGTATGCTCAACCCCTTAGTGCAAAAGAACGTCACGTTACATTGCCCCTTGTGATAGCGAACTTTATTATGCAGTATGTCCCTTTTATTCTTCACCATCACAAGTTCGTGCAACACTCAATTGTCCCTTACACTAAATGATGTCACACTTTTAGAAGCAATTTTTATTGCCTTTTTGCACCGATGACAACTTACTTGAGGGATCTTGCTCAATCCCTAGGTAGGTATGGTGGACATTTGAAAATAAGATTTGGGTTTAACGGTTTTTGGATGCGCAAGTAGTATATCTACTGTAGCGACCCGACCCGAATGGATCAAGTCTCTGTGCTTAAGTGTCATCCCTGGATCGGTATGCTGACACACACAGTACTCGAGGATTTATAACAGAGGTAAATCACATGTATAAGTAACGTAAATACTATTACCTCAAATCCAAAATAGCGGAAGTAACAAGGTTGTGGATTCCCATCAACACCAACGGCAAAGTTGAGTGTAGAAATCGTAACCCTAACATATCACTTACTCATCGTAAGAAACCTGCAACATGAGACGTTGCAGCCCAAAACGGGCAGTACATTGAATGTACTGGCAAATTCACACCATAGATAATGATGAATAAAGGCTATCACTACATGCATATTTGGCTGGTGGAAAAGCTCTATGGTTGTAAGGTTTTTGCGAAAAGCCAATTTTTCCCTACTGCAAAGGAATACATTTTAATTAACTATCATGGTGGTTGTTGAACATTGAGAATGGTTGACATCATTCTCAATCCCAATTAAGTAACATCATTAAACCCAACAATATTCATTTAAAGTAACATGATGAGATCAACAGGATAATCCAAGAACTAGATACTCAAGACATCCATAACCGGGGACACGGCTAATCATGATTAGTTTATACACTCTGCAGAGGTTTGCGCACTTTTCCCCACAAGAATCGATCGCCTCCGTTGGATTTCTCGCACTACATGGTGTTTGAGAAACGAATGACCGAGACACAGTCTTTCAGAAGCGCTAGCACCTTACGATGGATAGACCGGTACACCTACTTTCCCCTACATCTGCTAGTCTACCCTGTAAGAGTTCGCACGACTTACTCAACTATGCCAGAGCCCATAATGGCTTGTGGCTGCACACGGAAGTTTCTAGTATGAATAATCTCATGATCCCTTTGAGCCTGGGTGGCGGTCCAAAATAAAAATAGGCAAGTCCTGGAATGCCCAGGTGCCTCAATCCACCCAGATGTGTGTTAGGTTGCCACCTTAGATAAACCATTAATTATCAATCTCACATCTGTCATGGATATCACTCACCCAATCCACGTCTACTAGCATAGCATGGCATAATAAGCAAACATAGAAGTAACTCCCAAAGGTTTGATAATAAACAGGTAATAGGTACTACCTCATCTACTTCCCATCCCACAATTTAATTAGATCCTAATCATGCAATGTGTGAGGATTGATCTAATGCAAGAAAAACTGGGTTGTAGAAAAAGGTATGATCAAAGTGTTACTTGCCTGCAATGTTGATGAAGATGATTCGCACTCAAAATTCTTGATAGCTCTACTCGTCACACTCCGGTCAATCTATCGTAAGCAAGCAATAGTAACCACACATAAGCAATCACTCCAAAGATCAGAAAGAACGAAGAAGACGATTTGGAAACATCAAAACCAAGCAAATACTGTTGCAACATAAAACAATTTCTAATAGTACCAAAATTATGTGAATTTGGCCTTATTAGAATGTTTAGGTCAAGAGCTTCGATTTGCAAAAAGAATCAACTCAAACGGAGCTACGAAATTCAAGTTATGATCAAACGAAGTTTGAATTCAAATCTGATCTAATTCAAAATTTAAACTTTTCAAAAACATGTTTGAGTTGGATTAAAGGATAGAGGAGATCATAACGAAGAAGTGGGCGTTGGTTTCGTTGGATTTGGACAAACGGTGTAAAAGTTATGCTTGCTTGAAGAGCAGGGACTATTCTGTAAATAAAGTATTCACAAATAGGTCCCTGGCCGAAATTAAAAAGAAAAAGAATAATCCTATCGAACGAACGTTCGCTAAACAGATCTACAGAAAGAAAATGTTCACTAAACTAACTAAACAGAAAACGTTCATTAAGTAATAAACCAAAAAAAACAAACCTAGGGTTTTTTTTTCAGAAAACCAAACTAAAAGGAAAACCAAGAAAACCGGGCGGCGGTTATACCGGTTCAATCAGTTTTTTGCCGAAAACCGGCAGCGGTCGGCGGCAGCGGCAGATCGGACTGGCGAGCTCCGGCGAGGCGGCACGGGGCTCCGGCGGGCGGCTCCAGTCGTCGGGGAGATGGCGAGGCGCACGGCTGAGGCGGCGCGGGGCACGGCGATGCGGCGCGGGCGGCGGTCGGCGACGTGGCAGAGCAGCGGCGCGGAGGCAGCAGCTAGCGGCGGCGCGGCGGCGATCTGTGATGGCGGCGGCTCGGGATGCGGGAGGGCAGGCGGCGGCTGCAGGAGAGACAGAGCGGCGGCGGATTTATAAGAAGGGGCGGCGGCCTTGGGGAAGGGGCCAAGGAGAGGCCGGGGCGGTCACGGCCGTCGAGTCCGGCACTCGGGAGGCGTGCGGCGGCCGGTCTCCCGCTCGGGAGCTCGGGGATGGCGGCGGCGTGGGCTGGGCCGTGGCCTGGCCTGGGAGCTGGGCCGGCCCAGTCGGTGAGGGAAGTCTCTTTTTTTTAAACATTATTTTCCAGACAAATAAAATAATAAAAGCAAAATAATTAAAATATTATATAGGCATATAATATATCAAAATTTTCAGAAAAAGTTTTTCTACAACATGAACATTTTTATAACTTCAAATAAAATACACACAAATTCAGATAAATCAAAGAGTGCTACTGGTCTATTAAAATCCAACAAAAATCATTTTAAAAATACCAAAATGATTTCAAATTAATTTTTCTCCAATTTTCTGTTGTAGGGAATCATGTTACCCTATTTTCCATATATTTTATTTTTGGAGAAAAATAATTTGAATAAAACTCAACCAATTCCAAAATGAAAATAATTTCAAAAGGACTTTGAATTTGATCCTTGAAACTCCCAACTCATATTTCATAATTTGAAGAAGTCATTTTATCTCCTCTCGTGAAAATCATTGAGTTGCTTAAAGTTTCTGAATTGAAATATTTCCAAATGAAATTCAATTATTTTCAAATACCCTTTCATTTAATTTTAAATGGAAGAAGTCATATCATCTTCGATCAAGGGTTTTGTATTTGAAAAGAATTTGAATTCATGGAGATCAGAAAGCAAATATGAAAGTTTGGGAAAGTCCTTTTATTCCCTCTCATTTAACTTTCAAAAAGTTTTGAATTCACTCACTTTCAGACAATCAATCAAACAATCAGTCAAATCTATCTATTTATTATAACATTCCAAAATTTAGAATTTTGGGATGTTACAAACCTACCACCCTTAAAATGAATCTCGTCCTCGAGATTCGGAGAGGCTAGCAAGAAAAAGGTTAGGGTTTGGGGGTCTCCTCAAAATACATCGATCATCACAGGGGTCTGGGGTGCTACCACCCTCAGAAGCATGGTTACTGTTCCATCAAAACTCATATACTCCATCCTTATTCTTGACAGTGTCGGTCTTCTCCTATCCTCGAGAAAATTCCTTAGCCGGGCTCTTCCGGTAGTGGCATAGCCTTACCACAATTCTTTTTTCCTTTCCTCTTGGTAAGGTTCTTATGAGATTGGGTCTTCTTAGCTGACGGGTCTGGTGCCAAAACTAAACAACTATCGATATCTCATGGTGGTCAACAATTTATGGTTTCTCCTGCAGGAAATGGGTCTGGGTGATCCTCACCGTATAACCTACGGTTGGCAAAGCTGCCCTGTACAAGGGAAAAAATACCTATACCATTCTAAGGCTTAAACAAGGTTTAATATTGCCGTCTCTCTACTATAGGTAAGTCACTCAGATTTACCATCCCATATAGCAAGGCGAATAATAAGAGTAAGTCGGTATGGTGATCAATCCATCCCGCACCCAAATCATTACCTTGTATACGGTTTAGTGAATCTCGCAACACTCGGTCATCCTCACAAGCATTGCAGAATTTCTCTCGTCGACGAACCACGTTCGGAATAATCCATTGATTCTGCAAGCCAGACAAACATCTATCGTTCCTTCACAACTCTCAGGTTTTGTGTTACTCCTATAAAATCGTCTATCGATAAGGGCATATCCTCTTCCAGGGTTTTCCCTTCAGCAAGAGTGTGCTTGCTTCTTGGCAGGTCCTGGGGCCTGTGTGTTATGGCACACCTCATCACTTGTAGTCCTTGAACTTATCATCGGGCAACTTATCGCTATTCCAACATCCAACTTCCAGCTTCCTAGCATACTTAGAATTCATCCAATTGTATTGTCTTCTTTCCTTCTATTGGCACCAAACTAGGACATGATTACTCAGACACATCATGGAGTTTCCATTGATCGATATTTCCGACATCATACCTCCTTTATATCCAATAGTAATTTATCTCTTCATCCTCGTGGGATATCCCTCATACCGAGATAAAAACTTATACTTATGAAGTCCATATTCCACTTCGTGGAACATCATTATCTTTTCCGCGGTCAAGCGTCCTTACAGGGGAATATTGGCCATCTCTGCATGGCACTTCTTCAACTGGGAAACGTGAAACACATCATGAACTCCTGACAGTACATCGGGTAATTCCAACTTGTAGGCCACTTCTCTCATACGCTCCAAAACTCGGTATGGTCCTACAAATCTCGGGGCTAACTGTCCCTTAACTCCAAATCGTTTAACTCCTCGCAGAGGGGTCACACGAAGACATGCTCTTTCTCCAATTTCATAGTCTACCTCCTTGCGTTTTTAAGTCTGCATAACTCTTCTGCCTAGACTGAGCTACCTTCAGTCTATCTCGAATCAACTTAACATTCTCTTCTGACTCCTTGATCACATTGGGTCCAAACAACTAACGGTCTCCAACTTCATCCCACATACTCTTGGGGCATCACACATATCGAGACAAAACTCGTATTCATTTTTGTCCGAAATCCACTCAGTGGAGTATCCTTATCTTTTCCAGGGGTCAATGGTTCTTACAGGGTACTACCACCCTTAAAATGCACAAATCTTCCATAGACCATATTTCTCATATCCTCAAAATGGTCAAAATCCTTCTTCATAGAGTAACAACTCATAAAATCCATATCAGTACCAACGATGCTACTTTATTCATTCTCAAATGATTACAATCTCTTGCTTTTCCATTACATGTCTCAACTCAACACCTCAATATGAAAGAAAATGTTCTCACTTCTACTACTCCATTTCTTTTGTTGCAAACTCAACTATCTAGCACAAGTTTCCTTCTCATTGGGGCATTCTCTAGCAAAGTGCCCTGCTCCATTACAACTAAAACATATTACTACTGATAGGTTTCGAGGTTTCCTTGTGATTACGTAGCCTACTTGGGTCCTTGGCTTCCTTTTTGGGCAATTGCTGAGGTAGTGCCCTGACTCCTTGCACTTATAACAGGTGACATGACTCAGGTCCTTCCTGGAATCCAATCTACTTCTCTTTCTGGACTTTTCCATTCCCATCAGAGCTTCTATTTCCAGTGGGTCATACTCTACTTCCTCTGTCGGAAATTCTACTAAATCCCCATTCAAACAATTCTGGGAGATGTGTCCTTCTTCTCCACATGAATAGCAAGACTTAGTGCAGGGTTTACTCGGGTCCTCTTTAGATGTGTCCTCCATCTCTTCCTTCATCACAACTTCTTCTAAAATTTCCATGAGGGCTCCTCTTGTTGCTTCTTTCTTCTGCTGGATGGTTCTTTGTACCATGGGGTAAATGTGACACTGAGCAGGGTAGTGGGTAGTCCCTTCACACAAGAAACAAGTGATCTGCCTAGTTGGGCATTCTTCCACTGGGTGACTTCCTTCACAATTAGTGCATTCATCCTTGTGTTCTTTATGGGTATGTCCTATTTCCCCATGAATCTTGCATGCACAAGGTTTCTTCATATCCTTTCCATAAGGCTTCAACTTCTGGGACACAAGTCGAGACTTTGGCAAAGTCAACTTTAATTCTTCCCAAGTGGTTACTCCTTGCCATCCATTCATGGTTTGGTATATCCTCCACCAAGTAGCAGCACCTCTTTCAAAGCACTGAAGAGCATGCTGGGTCATATCCTTTCCGACTACAGGATCATTCTTCATGTGATCCTCCATGTTCTGAATCCATCGGTCTGTCTCCAACTGACTCATCGGTCCAGAAAATACACGCTCATCTCCATTCATCCTCTATTGGGTCCATGTGGGTTTGGGGTAAGATAAGAGAGAGGGAGAGGGATACACACAATACAAACAAAAGCTTTGAAAAGACAGATTTTATTTGTGGCCATCGAGAAAAACATCAAACAAATGACAGCTCACAAACGTCTCATCTAACATAGGTATATAACAGGGGTTTGGTCTTCTAAAGGTCAATAAATCTTCAATGTCTCCAAATTCTTCAAGCCTTGTTCATGCCTCCAATGGCTTCTTTCGATCATGCTTGTCTTTCTCAAGTTCTTTTGCCAGATCAATCTCTGTTGGCGTGAAATCTCTTGTGACATCCTTTAATATTCCAGAGTTGCATGTCAAACTTCTGGTTTCAACATTGGCATGAACCATGGTACTACTGCCCTTCAGTTCCTGATGAATCTCCTGTATCACGAGGTTTTGCTCCTCCAGCTGGGCTACTTTCAGCTTCTGGGTCCTGAGTTTTTCACGAAATGCTTCCTTTCAAATACGGCTTCTTGTGGCTCCATCTTAACTTCTTGATGTAATACTCCAGATCATGGTGATACACCGGCTAAGGTTAAAACTTCATCTTACTGATAGGTGCTCCATCTACCATCCAATCCATTCTGAAGAAATGCATTAACTCAGCATGGTGACAATAGCACAAGAGGGCCATAACACGCTGGATAGCTGGGTTTCTGCTCTTGTCATTTCCATGCGCTATCATTCCATAGTTGATATCTCCTGCCTTATGGTTTTCTTTAACAAAACTTCGAGTTCTCATGCTCCTTGTTTCAGTATTTCTCCGATACACCTTGATCTCGGTTATTTGACAACTTCCATAGTCTGCCAAGTTCCATAAGGGTAGCCTCCCTAGGTCATACTAATCTGGAAATTCTTCAGAGCCTTCAAATTCTACTTGTCTTCGGCCTTCAACCGTTGTAGTTTCCATTATTCAGATGCACGGAAAATACTCTTCATTCCGAAGTGGTCTTAGTTGTCCGATATCTTGTACTTCTTGGAGTGGTCTCATCAGTGGAATCTTCGAGTGGTCAAAAGGGGAAAGGGGTATGGTCTCACTAAAAGGGAATATTTGAATAAACTCAGAAGAGAAGAGAGGTAAAAAGGTCTTTTTGAAAAGGAAAGTTGCAGGGAAAATCTTTCCTATGGGCTTGCCAGCTTCTAGGGTCACGTCCTACAATCAATATGTGCTCTGATACCATCTTGTAGCGACCCGACCCGAATGGATCAAGTCTCTGTGCTTAAGTGTCATCCCTGGATCGGTATGCTGACACACACAGTACTCGAGGATTTATAACAGAGGTAAATCACATGTATAAGTAACGTAAATACTATTACCTCAAATCCAAAATAGCGGAAGTAACAAGGTTGTGGATTCCCATCAACACCAACGGCAAAGTTGAGTGTAGAAATCGTAACCCTAACGTATCACTTACTCGTCATAAGAAACCTGCAACATGAGATGTTGCAGCCCGAAACGGGTCAGTACATTGAATGTACTGGCAAATTCACACTATAGAGAATGATGAATAAAGGCTATCACTACATGCATATTTGGCTGGTGGAAAAGCTCTATGGTTATAAGGTTTTTGCGAAAAGCCAATTTTTCCCTACTGCAAAGGAATACATTTTAATTAACTATCATGGTGGTTGTTGAACATTGAGAATGGTTGACAGCATTCTCAATCCCAATTAAGTAACATCATTAAACCCAACAATATTCATTTAAAGTAACGTGATGAGATCAACAGGATAATCCAAGAACTAGATACTCAAGACGTCCATAACCGGGGACACGGCTAATCATGATTAGTTTATACACTCTGCAGAGGTTTGCGCACTTTTCCCCACAAGACTCGGTCGCCTCCGTTGGATTTCTCGCACTACATGGTGTTTGAGAAACGGATGACCGAGACACAGTCTTTCAGAAGCGCTAGCACCTTACGATGGATAGACCGGTACACCTACTTTCCCCTACATCTGCTAGTCTACCCTGTAAGAGTTCGCACGACTTACTCAACTATGCTAGAGCCCATAATGGCTTGTGGCTGCACACGGAAGTTTCTAGTATGAATAATCTCATGATCCCTTTGAGCCTGGGTGGCGGTCCAAAATAAAAACAGGCAAGTCCTGGAATACCCAGGTGCCTCAATCCACCCAGATGTGTGTTAGGTTGCCACCTTAGATAAACCAGTAATTATCAATCTCACATCTGTCATGGATATCACTCACCCAATCCACGTCTACTAGCATAGCATGGCATAATAAGCAAATGTAGAAGTAACTCCCAAAGGTTTGATAATAAACAGGTAATAGGTACTACCTCATCTACTTCCCATCCCACAATTTAATTAGATCCTAATCATGCAATGTGTAAGGATTGATCTAATGCAAGAAAAACTGGGTTGTAGAAAAAGGTATGATCAAAGTGTTACTTGCCTGCAATGTTGATGAAGATGATTCGCACTCAAAACTCTTGATAGCTCTACTCGTCACACTTCGGTCAATCTATCGTAAGCAAGCAATAGTAACCACACATAAGCAATCACTCAAAAGATCAGAAAGAACGAAGAAGACGATTCGGAAACATCAAAACCAAGAAAATACTCTTGCAACATAAAACAATTTCTAACAGTACCAAAATTATGTGAATTTGGCCTTATTAGAATGTTTAGGTCAAGAGCTTCGATTTGCAAAAAGAATCAACTCAAACGGAGCTACGAAACTCAAGTTATGATCAAACGAAGTTTGAATTCAAATCTGATCTAATTCAAATTTTAAACTTTTCAAAAACATGTTTGAGTTGGATTAAAGGATAGAGAAGATCATAACAAAGAAGTGAGCGTTGGTTTCGTTGGATTTGGACAAACGGTGTAAAAGTTATGCTTGTTTGAAGAGCAGGGACTATTCTGTAAATAAAGTATTCACAAATAGGTCCCTGGCCGAAATTAAAAAGAAAAAGAAAAATCCTATCGAACGAACGTTCGCTAAACAGATCTACAGAAAGAAAACGTTCACTAAACTAACTAAACAGAAAACGTTCGTTAAGTAATAAACCAAAAAAAACAAACCTAGGTTTTTTTTTCAGAAAACCGAACTAAAAGGAAAACCGAGAAAACCGGGCGGCGGTTATACCGGTTCGATCGGTTTTTCGCCGAAAACCGGCAGCGGTCGGCGGCAGCGGCAGATCGAACCGGCGAGCTTCGGCGAGGCAGCACGGGGCTCCGGTGGGCGGCTCCAGTCGTCGAGGAGATGGCGAGGCGCACGGCTGAGGCGGCGCGGGGCACGGCGATGCGGCGCGGGCGGCGGTCGGCGACGCGGCAGAGCAGCGGCGCGGAGGCAGCAGCTAGCGCTGGCGCGGCGGCGATCTGTGGCGGCGGCGGCTCGGGATGCGGGAAGGCAGGCGGCGGCTGCAGGAGAGAGAGGGCGGCGACGGATTTATAAGAAGGGGCGGCGGCCTTGGGGAAGGGGCCAAGGAGAGGCCGGGGCGGTCACGGCCGTCGAGACCGGCGCTCGGGAGGCGTGCGGCGGCCGGTCTCCCGCTTGGGAGCTCGGGGATGGCGGCGGTGTGGGCTGGGCCGTGGCCTGGCCTGGGAGCTGGGCCGGCTCAGTCGGTGAGGGAAGACTCTTTTTTTTAAACATTATTTTCCAAACAAATAAAATAATAAAAGCAAAATAATTTAAATATTATATAGGCATATAATATATCAAAATTTTCAGAAAAAGTTTTTCTACGACATGAACATTTTTATAACTTCAAATAAAATCCACACAAATTCAGATAAA
The DNA here is from genome assembly GCF_018294505.1 of Triticum aestivum. Lineage (NCBI taxonomy): Eukaryota > Viridiplantae > Streptophyta > Magnoliopsida > Poales > Poaceae > Triticum > Triticum aestivum. The sequence goes on along the minus strand of NC_057806.1, from coordinate 226,524,614 downwards.
TCAAAGAGTGCTACTGGTCTATTAAAATCCAACAAAAATCATTTTAAAAATACCAAAATGATTTCAAATTAATTTTTCTCCAATTTTATGATGTAGGGAATCATGTTACCCTATTTTCCATATATTTTATTTTTGGAGAAAAATAATTTGAATAAAACTCAACCAATTCCAAAATGAAAATAATTTCAAAAGGACTTTGAATTTGATCCTTGAAACTCCCAACTCATATTTCATAATTTGAAGAAGTCATTTTATCTCCTCTCGTGAAAATCATTGAGTTGCTTAAAGTTTCTGAATTGAAATATTTCCAAATGAAATTCAATTATTTTCAAATACCCTTTCATTTAATTTTAAATGGAAGAAGTCATATCATCTTCGATCAAGGGTTTTGTATTTGAAAAGAATTTGAATTCATGGAGATCAAAAAGCAAATATGAAAGTTTGGGAAAGTCCTTTTATTCCCTCTCATTTAACTTTCAAAAAGTTTCGAATTCACTCACTTTCAGACAATCAATCAAACAATCAGTCAAATCTATCTATTTATTATAACATTCCAAAATTTAGAATTTTGGGATATTACATCTACTTAGTGCAGAATTTTTTGGCTAGCAAAGATAGGGGGCAAGCACCACATGTTAAAGGATCTATGACAATATGACTTCTATGAGAATATGAACAAACATAAATCATTAAGTTGTCTTCCTTGTCCAACGTCAACAATTTTGGCATATAATATTTTCATGAGGGCTCAGAACCACAAAAGATTTCTAGGATAGTATATTTATATGTGAATCTTCTCTTCCCTTATTAATTCTTCCATGAGTTGAATCATTGACTAATGTTATGTTTGTCGATCTCTACTAAAATTTTCTACTTATACTTTTCCTTATGTGGTGCCATCACCTATCATAGGATTAGTATATAATCTTTTATTTATTTATTTCCTTTCTTATTTCTTTTCTTTTATTTGCAACATGAAAGTAAAGAAAGAAAAAACTCATACTAAACTTTATTATATAACTTGCACACGATTACAAGGATAGATCACTAAGCAAACTCTCAAAGAAGAAATGATCGAACTAAACTTTTATTCAACCAAAGCAAAAGATCAAACTAAAATAAGTAAAAGCAAAAAGATAGTGGGATGATAAGATACCGGGGCACCTCCCCCAAGATTGGCGGAAGCCAAGGGGAGTGCCCATACCAGATACTCAATTTTCTTTTGGTGGTGAAGATGATGATGGTGGTGATGAAGTGATTCTATCCTTAAGGATAAAAAGATTCTCGAATCGACGGATGACGCTCCGGAGGTGGGTGATGTGCTCTTGATGCAGAATATTTTCACGAGTGAGATACTTATTCTGTATGCAAACTATTTCAATAATGTGAAAGGCTTCAATCTCAGCAGGGTAAGATGAGTAAGGTAAGGTTTAAGGATATCTTCCTCCTCCTCAGTTGTCAGTGCTTGTTCGAAGACCGGAGGCTGATCTACGGTAACCTCCTTGCTCTCATCTCCTCCGACAGCTCCCGTGGGCTCTTCTCTCTTTAGCTCGATCTTCATCAACCAAGAATCATATTCCATGTTGTTGGAGGAAGAAGAAGACATGATGTGTGGCCCAACAGATCTGACAGAAAATAGCAAGAAAAGAGAATAGGGGATTTCTACGCGATACGGTGATCAACAGGTTCAAGGAGTATATATAGATTTTTTTATCTTGGGGGACAAGCATATGGTAGAAAAATGGAGTACGGAAGGTGTCCCACGTGGGCACAACCCACCTGGGCACACCAGGCAAGCCTGGCGCGCCCTGGTGTCTTGTGCCCACCAGGGGACACTTCCTAGAAGTTTCTTTATTCCCAAAATTCTAAAATATTCCAAAACTGATAAAAAATATTTTTGCGGATTTTTCGGAGTCCGTTTACTTACCGTATTATGTACCTCCTTAATTTCATGATTCTGGAGTGTTTCGGAAGGACTCTTTTATGTGTTCTTCCGGTGTCATAGTTTGGATAATATTACTTTCAACATTAATAGGCGTACCTGAGATTTAATGATTTATTCATTGCCCATTGACAACCTTCGGGATAGTACCTTTGGAATTATTTATTTTGATGGCTCCGGACCAGTAAACCTCCTTGATGACGTATGGGCCTTCCCATATTGAGAGGAGTTTTCTTGCAAAGAATCTGAAACGAGTGTTGTACAAAAGAACATATACTCTGACTTTAAACTCACTCTTTTGAGTTCTTTTGTCATGCCATCTTTTAACTTTTTATTTAAATAATTTTGCATTTTCATAAGCTTGGGTTCTCCATTCATCTAGTGAGCTAATATCAAATAACCTATTTTCACCAGCAAGTTTGAAATCATAATTGAATTCTTTGATTGCCCAATATGCTTTATGTTCTAACTCAAGAGGCAAATGACATGCTTTTCCATAAACCATTTTATAAGGAGACATACCCATAGGATTTTTATATGCTGTTCTATAAGCCCAAAGTGCATCATCTAATTTCTTAGACCAATTCTTCCTGGACTTATTGATAGTCTTTTGCAAAATTAATTTTATCTCTCTATTGCCAAGTTCAACTTGACCACTAGACTGAGGATGATATGGTGATGCAATTCTATGGTTAACATCATACTTGGCAAGCATTTTACGGAAAGCATCATGAATAAAGTGTGAACCACCATCAGTCATTAAATATCTAGGGACTCCAAACCTTGGGAAAATAACTTCCTTACGCATTTTAATAGAGGTGTTGTGATCAGCAATACTAGTTGGAATAGCTTCTACCCATTTAGTAACATAATCAACAACAACCAAAATATGTGTATACCCATTAGAGGAAGGAAAAGGTCCCGTGTAATCAAATCCCCAAACATCAAATGGTTCAACAACAAGTGAACAATTCACATGCATTTCTTGACGCTTACCGATATTACCTATTCTTTGGCATTCATCACAAGATAAGACGAACTTACGAGCATCCTTGAAGAGAGTAGGCCAATAAAATCCAGATTGCAATACCTTGTGAGCAGTTCTATCTTCAGCATGATGCCCTCCATAAGCCTCGGAGTGACATTTCCATAAGATTTGTCCTTGTTCATGCTCAGGTACACAACGTCTAATAATACCGTCTACTCCTTCTTTATAAAGATGTGGGTCATCCCAAAAGTAATGTCTTAAATCATTGACGAATTTTTCTTCTGTTGGTATGTAAAGCTAGGTGGTGATATTTAGCAACAATGTAATTAGCATAATCAGCATACCAAGGAGTACCATGAGAAACATTTATTGCAACTAACTGCTCATCAGGAAAACTATCATCAATAGGTAGTGGGTCATCAAGCACATTTTCAAGCCTAGATAAATTATCAGCTACTGGGTTCTCAACTCCTTTTCTATCAATGATATGTAAATCAAATTCTTGTAACAAGAGAACCCATCGAATAAGTCTAGGTTTAGCATCTTTCTTTTCCATAAGATATTTAATAGCAGCATGGTCTATGTGAACAGTTACTTTGGAATCTACAATATAAGGTCTAAACTTGTCACAAACAAACACCACTGCTAAGAATTCTTTTTCAGTAGTAGCATAATTTCTTTGAGCACTGTCTAGATTTTTACTAGCATAATAAATAACATTAAGTTTCTTATCAACTCTTTGTCCTAGAACAGAACCAACATCATAATCACTAGCATCACACATAATTTCAAAAGGCAAGTTCCAATCAGGTGGTTGAACAATAGGTGCAGAAATTAAGGCTTTCTTAAGTGTTTCGAAGGCTTCTAAACAATAATCATCAAAAACAAAAGGAATGTCCTTCTGCAAGAGACTAGTAAGAGGCCTAGAAATTTTTGAAAAGTCTTTGATAAATCTCCTATAGAAACCAACATGACATAAGAAACTACAAATACCTTTTATATCTTTAGGACATGGCATTTTCTCAATTGCATCAACGTTAGCTTTGACCACTTCAATACCTCTTTCAGAAATTTTATGACCCAAGACAATGCCTTCATTAACCATAAAGTGGCACTTCTCCCAATTCAAGACAAGATTTGTTTGTTCACATCTCTGCAAAACTCGATCAAGATTGTTTAAACAATCATCAAAAGACTTCCCATAAACAGAAAAGTCATACATGAAAACCTCAACAATATTTTCACAAAATTCAGAGAATATAGCAGTCATACATCTTTGAAAGGTAGCAGGTGCATTACATAAACCAAAAGGCATACGTCTATAAGCATAGGTTCCAAAGGGACAAGTAAAAGTGGTCTTTTCTTGATCAGGTTGAGAAACATGTATTTTTGAAAAGCCAGAACATCCATCAAGGAAGCAAAAGTGCGTGTGCTTAGATAATCTTTCAAGCATTTGATCAATAAAAGGCAAAGGGTAATGATCTTTTCTAGACGCTTTGTTTAATTTTCTAAAATCAATTACCATTCTATAGATGTGACAATTCTTTGTGGAATAAGTTCATTCTTATCATTAGGAACAACAGTTATACCTCCTTTCTTAGGAACACAATGAACAGGGCTTACCCATATACTATCATCTATGGGATAGATTATACCTGCTTCCAGAAGTTTTAATATTTCCGTTCTTACCACTTCTTTCATCTTCAGATTTAACCGACGTTTGTGATCAACAACGGGTTTAGCATCAGGTTCCATATTAATTTTGTGCTGACATAGAGTGGGACCAATGCCCTTTAAATCATCAAGAGTATATCCAATAGCATCTCGGTGCTTCCTTAAAACTTTCAATAATCTTTCTTCTTCATATTCTGAAACGTTAGCACTAATAATAACAGGATATATCTTCTTTTCATCAAGATAAGCATATTTCAAAGTGTCTAAAAATTGTTTTAATTCAAACACAGAATCACCCTTAGGTGGGGGAGGACCTCCAAGAGTTTCAATAGGAAAATTGTGCTTAAGTAGAGGATGTTGTTCAAAGAAAATATTATCTATTTCATTTTTTCATGCATATGTAAATCATTCTCATGGTCTAGTAAATATTGTTCTAAAGCATCAGTAGGTGGCACAACAATAGAGGCAAGACCAATTAATTCATCCTTACTAGGCAATTCTTTTTCATGATGGTTCCTACTAAACTTGGAAAAATTAAACTCATGAGACTAATTGTGACGCCCGGGTAATTAAGCTACAGTGATCCTTTGCTAATGATGCCACGTCACCTCGTTTATAGTTGCTAATCTCGAGTTAGTTCGAAACCGATTCAAATTCAAATTTAAAATATAGGCAAACGACAAAAGTTTTCAAATAATAAAACTAAAATGTTCTGGTTGTGCCAAATAATGTGTAGGTAATTAGGGTGAAGAAACCACACTTGTATAAAATATGTAAATACTCAAAGTGAATAAAATAATAGCAAAAACAATTAGTTAAATGATTATAAAATAATAAACAATTACAAATGATTTTATATTAGGTGCCAAGTTAATTGCGGTAGCGGCATAAGTATTAAAAATATTTTAGGTGCAACTTGGGTTTTTCATAAACACCGAAATTTAATTAAAACAGAAAAGAAGAAAAGAAATAAAATAAAGAAACAAACTAACAGAAAACTAAACTAAAACAAAAGAGACCCCCCTGGACCCCTTGGCCCAACTGGGCCATGGCCCAGCCGGCCGCCCCCTGGCCTATAGGCCACCACACACACCCCGAAACCCTAATCCCACCCCGTCGCCCCACTCGCCCCCCCCCCCACTCGCTCTCCCCCTCCTCCCCGATCCAGATCGGATCGAGGGGAGTGAACCCTGACGCCGCCTCGCCGGCCCCCTCCCGCATCCTCGCGCCCCCGTCCCCTCTTTCTCAGCGGCGCCCCTCGCCGCGCCTGCCGCGTCGCCCCCCCCTCCCGACGCCCTGCGCCCGCCCTCCGTCGTCCGCTGCTGCCCGGAACACCGCCCGTGGCCAGTGCCGCATCGCCGGACCTCCCCGACTCCTCCACGAGCCCGCTGCCATGCCCCTCCTGCTCCCCTGTGAGCCGCCGTCCTCCATTCCTCTCCTCTTCCCTATAGATCGAACGCGCCCGCGCCGTACCGATTCACCGCAACCTCACCGCGCCCCTGCTGCGCTCCGGCCGTGCCTGGCTGAGCCCTGCACACGCCGCCCGCGCGTGTCCGCAGCCCCGCGCTATGGTCGTGCTCGCCCGCGCCTTGTCCGAACACGTCCACGCCACACCCGGTGACGCCCGCGGTCGCCCTGCTTCTCCTCCAGTGCCGCTGTCACTGGCGACCGCAGCTGCTGCGTCCCCGGCCGCACCCTCTGCTGCTCATGACCGAGCACCCTCGGCAATGCTCCACTGCAGGCGCGCACCCGCCGCCCCACGTCTCCGTCCTGCCGGCCTCGACCATGGCCTCGCCGGAGCCGGGTTCGGCCATCGCGCCCCTGCCCTTCCCTGTGCGCGTTCATGCACAGGAGGGAGGTGGCCTGAGCCACTTACAGGTGGGGCCCTCCCCCTGTAAATCAGATAAAAGGATAAGAGTAGAGAAAAATGAAAATGGAAAATAAAAGGAAATAGTAAAGTGAATTAATTAATTAACCTTGCTTAATTTGACCTAATTAACTAGCTTAGGTGTTTAATCCTATTTTAATTAAATTGTGACAATGACATGTGGGTCTCACATGCACTATTCACACCATTGACCAGTCAACCATTGACTTGGTCAACTAGGTCTCCTGGCCCCACAGGTCATAGGCTGTGGCTGGCTTCTGTTGTGTACACATAGCTTTTTACTACTTAAATTGAATTAAAATAATTTAGAAAATGAATTAAAACTTTAGAAATTAATATAAAATAATCCGTAATTCGGATGAAAATACTTTATACATGAAAGTTGCTCAGAACGACGAGACGAACCCGGATACGCAACCCATTCGTCCGCCACACCCCCCTAACCTATCGAACACGTAACTTTCCCCCTCCGGCTCCTCTGCCCGAAAACACGAAACACCGGGGATATTTTCCCGGATGTTATCCCCCTCCACCGGTATCACCTACTGCCGCGTTAGGGCACCTCTAACGTTGTTACTTGTCATGTCATGCATCACTATGCACATGCTTGCTTATATATTTATTGTTTCTCCCCCCTCTTCTCTCGATAGACACCGAGACCGACGCCGCTGCTACCCAGTACGACTACGGAGTTGACGATCCCTCTCTCTTGCCAGAGCAACCAGGCAAGCCCCTCCTTTGATCACCAGATATCGCCTAATCTTCTCTATACTGCTTGCATTAGAGTAGGGTAGCATGTTACTGCTTCCCGTTAATCCTATACTGATGCATAGCCTGTCCTTGCTACTACTGTTGTTACCTTTACCTGCAATCCTAATGCTTAGTATAGGATGCTAGTTTATCATCAGTGGCCCTACATCCTTGTCCGTCTGCCATGCTATACTATCGGGCCGTGATCACTCGGGAGTTGATCACGGGTAAATACTATATACTTTATACATGATACATGTGGTGACTAAAGACGGGTCGGCTTGAGGAGCACCCGCGAGTGGATCTTTGAGGCGGAGCGACAGGGCAGGTTCCGACCACCCAGGAGAGAGGTGGGCCTGCCCTGGTCGACGTTCGCGGATACTTAACACACTTAACAAGATCTGGATATTTAATCTGAGTCTGGCCATTTGGTCTATATGCACTAACCATCTACGCGGGAGTAGTTATGGGTATCCCGGCGTCGTGGTATCAGCCGAAGCCTTCGTGACGTCAGCGACTGAGTGGCGCGCGCCGGATTGGACCGTAAGCCTGCTCTTGTATTAAGGGGGCTAGTTCTGCTTCTGGCCGCGTTCGCAACGTGCAGGTGTGCTATGGGCGATGGGCCCAGACCCCTGTGCGCTTAGGTTTAGACCGGCGTGCTGACCTCTCTGTTGTGCCTAGGTGGGGCTGCGACGTTGTTGATCTTCCACGGCCGGGCATGACCCAGGAAAGTGTGTCCGGCCAAATGGGATCAAGCGTGTTGGGGTATGTGGTGCACCCCTGCAGGGAAGTTAATCTATTCGAATAGCCGTGATCTTCGGTAACAGGACGACTTGGAGTTGTACCTTGACCTTATGACAACTAGAACCGGATACTTAATAAAACACACCCTTCCAAGTGCCAGATACCACCGGTGATCGCTCTCTCACAGGGCGACGAGGGGAGGATCATCGGTTAGGATTATGCTATGCGATGCTACTTGGAGGACTTCAGTCTACTCTCTTCTACATGTTGCAAGACGGAGGCTGCCAGAAGCGTAGTCTTTGAAAGGATTAGTTACCCCCCTCTTATTCTGGCATTCTGCAGTTCAGTCCACATATGATACCCTTACTCCATTTGATACCCATGCATATGTAGTGTAGCTCCTTGCTTGCGAGTACTTTGGATGAGTACTCACGGTTGCTTTCTCCCCCTTTTCCCCCTTTTCCTTTCATTCTGGTTGTCGCAACCAGATGCTGGAGTCCAGGATCCAGACGCCACCGTCGACGACGACTCCTACTACACCGGAGGTGCCTACTACTACGTGATGCCCGCTGACGACGACCAGGAGTAGTTAGGAGGATCCCAGGCAGGAGGCCTGCGCCTCTTTCGATCTGTATCCCAGTTTGTGCTAGCCATCTTATGGCAACGTGTTTAACTTATGTCTGTACTCAGATATTGTTGCTTCCGCTGACTCGTCTATGATCGAGCTCTTGTATTCGAGCCCTCGAGGCCCCTGGCTTGTAATATGATGCTTGTATGACTTATTTTATTTGTAGAGTTGTGTTGTGATATCTTCCCGTGAGTCCCTGATCTTGATCGTATACGTTTGCGTGTATGATTAGTGTACGATTAAATCGGGGGCGTCACAAGTTGGTATCAGAGCCGACTGCCTGTAGGAATTCCCCTTCCACACTCCTTGGCCGAAGTTGAGTCTAGTCATTACAAAACTTTTACTAACATGGCTGTGTGCCTTACGGGCCCACGTCGCCATTGGGTGGTATTAGGATCTTTTATTCCTCGTCTATACTCTGGGATTCTGACTCTCTCCTACTCGGGTTAAATGATTTTGCTAAAATCTAACTCTAGGTTCTCGTTACCACTTCCTGCCGAAGAGCCCCTTCATTACAGATGATCGACTGCTTCAACAGAAGATTCTGACAATACTCTCCGATGTTCTCCCGAAACCTTATGCCATTGCTTTTGCAATTCCCTTCCACCAAAATATCCCTATGGATAAATACTTACACCTGTCGTGCTTACTTTTATTCCCAGTCGATCTTGTTATTATAAGATACCCCGAGAATACTTTGTGCCTACTGCCTTGCAGTTCTTTGCTACATGCATACCACTACGGATAATTACTCGCATTTATTGAGTATCCGCTCATCCCCAGATATTCATGCAGTTCACAAAATTCTTCGAAATACCATTCGGTCTTCCGAAAATCCTGAGCAACCTATTGCTCCTGAAATTCTTGCTTGCTTGCGTTATGGTTAATCCCATAAGTATAGTAATCTTATTGGCAACCTTTGTCAATATCATTTTGAGTCCATTGACTCAATATGTTGCGAATTCTCGCAATCCTCACTCAGATCATAGAATTCATCCTTCCAGCTCAGATGTCATTTAAAACGTGAGCTGGTCCTCGGCCAATCAGATTGCCATCGATTATACCCCTAAGTCTATTCAACTTGTTCGTCCTTGATCAGAGCGTTTGCTCCTGATCCCTTGATTTGAAAATCATAATTCCTTTGTTATTTAAACGTTGAATTATTCAGATGTTCTGTAAAACGATGCATTTGCATTCTTTCTCCCTCTGATTGGGTATCGTTACTCACATCAGCTCCATTGTGGATCACCATATCCACTGTTGGATTATTATCCGACAATGTCCTTCATAATTAATCACCTTGTGAGTTCTTTCTCCGATACATAATGCCTTTGGTAATCTGTATCCTCTCCTTTTGCCAACCATGCTCTGCTTTCGAGCTGGTAATATTTACTCTCAAAGCTTGTGGTATATGTTTCCACGATACCCTGACGGGTTGAACCTATGCCTTCCTTAATTTGTGTGACCTCGAAATTTATGCGGGTTATACCCTGCTGACGCTTCGTCAGATAACTTTTCAGCACTACAACTTCAAAAAGGGGAGGTAAATGTAAGGTTATGCATTGAAGAAGTGGGAGTTGACCTTGAACTTTGTGTTCATGCCCATGGACACGATGTAGATCTTATTATTAAAGCTTCTCTTAAATTAATTACTCCCTTGGTATAAGTTCATATTATATCTGGGATCTGGCCTTTTGCAATCGTGGTTTCGACCATGTTCTCTTTTAGGTACCGTTTCTCGTGCAAGTTTAAGCACTTGTCTTCTGCAGAGCAATACCCCAGTCCAACCTCTACTTTGATCTGTCGTCAAGTATTACCCCCTGGTATCTCGAGGATACCACGGGATACATAACTTCTTATGAGTTCTTCATCAACTAATATTCTTGCCGATTCCATTTTTCCAACGGGTTCTCAGTTGTTAGAACCCCTCAAGGACATCGACAACTGAATTGAGTCCGCACTACGATTCAACAACTCTTGGTAACCTTCATTACTTACGAGTCTGAACTCGATCACGTCATTCCGAGCCTACTCGGCTATATCATTATCGTGCCAAATTTTAACTGTGCTACCTGGTCCTTCTTTCCGGAGCACAATTTCGACGATGGGCTAAGATTACGTCGATCTTCCTTTGTCTTATCGTTTCACCTCAAACAACAAACTTGATTTCAAGTTTGTGTCGTACCCAAGGTTCCAATAACCTTTCGCTTCATCATTCGTTTGACTTGATGTCATTACCGACCGATTACATCTCCATGAAACCTCTCGACAGAAATTGTCATGATCATCATCAACATTTCGAGCTCCTCAAGGATATCAATTGAATTCCTGATGAGAAATACCATCCTTTATGTCAAGAATGTCGTGAGAATTTCACCACCTCCTAAGAATTCTTGATACAGGTAATACTTATCACCATCACCATTCTTTCTTGGTCCCCGTGTTGGATCTAACCAGGATACCAACAGGTGAACGGTGTTGTTTGGATTCTGCCCTTCTAGCAACCCTATTGCTTTGAAGTTAATGGTCGGCCGTTCGTTCTTAGACTATTGATTATTGAATCACCATTCTGACATTGGTCGTGCAACCCAACCCATATTTTGGGCGCACCTTTCAACAAATGTTTAATTGTGTATGTTTTCCTCGAGCATACCTCCTTATGTCATCTGATCTGAGAAATGTTATCTCCTTATTCACATAGTTGCGGAAATCCATCCTTTTGGAAATCTCGAGGAATTGACGCTGAGTCCATCAGCCACCTCCTCGTCCTTTTATTGGTTAAATGATGAACTCTTGTTTTGGAACTCGCTTCCATAGTTCATTTCCAAGGATCTTACATTATCATCTAGTCAATGTGTGTTACACCTTTTCTTCTCAGGTACCCTGAGTCTGAGGTATCCTAACACCGACCAGATCTGAATCCCAGTCAGATATGATGGTTGGAATATATTTCCAAGGGTAATAACAATGTTCTTTTATGACCCGGTAAGGTGATGTCTTGCCCAGTACACCTGGCCGGAGGACCTAGTGTTAATGTTTCCTTTTTAACAAGGTTATCCATTCTTCCCTGAGGAAATTGTAAGACTTATTCTACAAGTTATTCCTGATGGATCCTTTGTGTTTCTAGAGTCTGATCTTCACCTGATGACCATGTCAATGCTATCTCGAAGCATGTCAATGGTACTCCGATTTTCAACAGGAACATTTGAAGCACGATGCTAAATTTTATTTATCATTTATCCTAACACCGTTGTATGGGTAATATCATGATATTCCTTCCCCCCTTACCTAAAAGGTTTTCTACTTTATATCCTGTCTTGGATATGATCCTCTGCTTGACTTGGGGAGGATATACCCTTGATATATGTGTTTAAACACATTTTCCTTTCCGTTGTTCTGATTAATTTGATAATCATATTATCCTTTCTATTGTTTGGTGTAACGTTTCTTGTGATCTATATGATCTAAGCAGTAATAATTCACTGCTTATGTAAACACCTTGTTGTACCACTCTGTCAGTAAGACCCTGTTGCTACTGATGATGTCATTTCAGTAACCACCGATGGACGAGAACTTTGCCTATTGGTCCGCCTCGTTCAACGAGCAGGAAAATGGATTTCTTCGTCCCTCGCCCTTAGTACCGATGTTGTCGTCGACATAACCGATAGACTACCCTCTGACATGCCTGACTTCCATGATCGTACAAGATGTCAGCAGCCTTCATACTTTTAACCATATGGTGGGCCCATAACCCACAGTTACACAGGATCGAAACCTGACTCTCCTGTACACCCTGTTGTCAAAGTTATTCCTCGCGCTTGACTTCTTATGTAATTCACGGGCCACCTGCCAAGTGATCTATTCTGGTATCAGACACAATACGAATTCTCGTTGCTCTGAACCCCTTACACGCATTGTTTCAGGCAACGACGATTTTCTATCCGCTTGAAACTTCCTATGGTGCTTTCTTACTTTGCTCTCGATGTGTTTCATTTGTTCAATTCGAGAGTTACTTTCTACCACCTTCCCCGATGTTATCGACCAGGTAGTCAACCTTGTAGAGGTCTGCTCTCTCGGAATAACCATCCTTATTCTTTCGTAAGAACGATGGAGATCCTGAAGAAAGGACGACAATTTCATCATGATGCGATGAAGCAGAGAAATGAAGACGTCCATGTAAGGGATCGACCTCTTCGAGAAGAGCAACCGAGACCGAGAAGATCCGTTAGAATTTCACAACCACAAATTTCCCCCTTACACCACCTCTTAAATCTCGGGACGAGATTTCTTGTAGTGGAGGAGAATTGTGACGCCCGGGTAATTAAGCTACAGTGATCCTTTGCTAATGATGCCACGTCACCTCGTTTGTAGTTGCTAATCTCGAGTTAGTTCGAAACCGATTCAAATTCAAATTTAAAATATAGGCAAACGACAAAAGTTTTCAAATAATAAAACTAAAATGTTCTGGTTGTGCCAAATAATGCGTAGTTAATTATGGTGAAGAAACCACACTTGTATAAAATATGTAAATACTCAAAGTGAATAAAATAGTAGCAAAAACAATTAGTTAAATGATTATAAAATAATAAACAATTACAAATGATTTTATATTAGGTGCCAAGTTAATTGCGGTAGCGGCACAAGTATTAAAAATATTTTAGGTGCAACTTGGGTTTTTCATAAACACCGAAATTTAATTAAAACAGAAAAGAAGAAAAGAAATAAAATAAAGAAACAAACTAACAGAAAACTAAACTAAAACAAAAGAGACCCCCCTGGACCCCTTGGCCCAACTGGGCCATGGCCCAGCCGGCCGCCCCCTGGCCTATAGGCCACCCCACACCCCCCGAAACCCTAATCCCACCCCGTCGCCCCACTCGCCCCCCCCACACGCTCTCCCCCTCCTCCCCGATCCAGATCGGATCGAGGGGAGTGAACCCTGACGCCGCCTCGCCGGCCCCCTCCCGCATCCTCGCGCCCCCGTCCCCTCTTTCTCAGCGGCGCCCCTCGCCGCGCCTGCCGCGTCGCCCCCCCCCCCCCCCCGACGCCCTGCGCCCGCCCTCCGTCGTCCGCTGCTGCCCGGAACACCGCCCGTCGCCGGTGCCGCATCGCCGGACCTCCCCGACTCCTCCACGAGCCCGCTGCCATGCCCCTCCTGCTCCCCTGTGAGCCGCCGTCCTCCATTCCTCTCCTCTTCCCTATAGATCGAACGCGCCCGCGCCGTACCGATTCACCGCGACCTCACCGCGCCCCTGCTGCGCTCCGGCCGTGCCTGGCTGAGCCCTGCACACGCCGCCCGCGCGTGTCCGCAGCCCCGCGCTATGGCCGTGCTCGCCCGCGCCTTGTCCGAACACGTCCACGCCACACCCGGCGACGCCCGCGGTCGCCCTGCTTCTCCTCCTGTGCCGCTGTCACCGGCGACCGCAGCTGCTGCGTCCCCGGCCGCACCCTCTGCTGCTCATGACCGAGCACCCTCGGCAACGCTCCACTGCAGGCGCGCACCCGCCGCCCCACGTCTCCGTCCTGTCGGCCTCGACCATGGCCTCGCCGGAGCCGGGTTCGGCCGCCGCGCCCCTGCCCTTCCCTATGCGCGTTCGTGCACAGGAGGGAGGTGGCCTGAGCCACTTACAGGTGGGGCCCCCCCCTGTAAATCAGATAAAAGGATAAGAGTAGAGAAAAATGAAAATGGAAAATAAAAGGAAATAGTAAAGTGAATTAATTAATTAACCTTGCTTAATTTGACCTAATTAACTAGCTTAGGTGTTTAATCCTATTTTAATTAAATTGTGACAATGACATGTGGGTCTCACATGCACTATTCACACCATTGACCAGTCAACCATTGACTTGGTCAACTAGGTCTCCTGGCCCCACAGGTCATAGGCTGTGGCTGGCTTCTGTTGTGTACACATAGCTTTTTACTACTTAAATTGAATTAAAATAATTTAGAAAATGAATTAAAACTTTAGAAATTAATATAAAATAATCCGTAATTCGGATGAAAAATACTTTATACATGAAAGTTGCTCAGAACGACAAGACGAACCCGGATACGCAACCCGTTCGTCCGCCACACCCCCCTAACCTATCGAACACGTAACTTTCCCCCTCCGGCTCCTCTGCCCGAAAACACGAAACACCGGGGATATTTTCCCGGATGTTATCCCCCTCCACCGGTATCACCTACTGCCGCGTTAGGGCACCTCTAACGTCGTTACTTGTCATGTCATGCATCACTATGCACATGCTTGCTTATATATTTATTGTTTCTCCCCCCTCTTCTCTCGATAGACACCGAGACCGACGCCGCTGCTACCCAGTACGACTACGGAGTTGATGATCCCTCTCTCTTGCCAGAGCAACCAGGCAAGCCCCTCCTTTGATCACCAGATATCGCCTACTCTTCTCTATACTGCTTGCATTAGAGTAGGGTAGCATGTTACTGCTTCCCGTTAATCCTATACTGATGCATAGCCTGTCCTTGCTACTACTGTTGTTACCTTTACCTGCAATCCTAATGCTTAGTATAGGATGCTAGTTTATCATCAGTGGCCCTACATCCTTGTCCGTCTGCCATGCTATACTATCGGGCCGTGATCACTCGGGAGTTGATCACGGGTAAATACTATATACTTTATACATGATACATGTGGTGACTAAAGACGGGTCGGCTTGAGGAGCACCCGCGAGTGGATCTTTGAGGCGGAGCGACAGGGCAGGTTCCGACCACCTAGGAGAGAGGTGGGCCTGGCCCTGGTCGACGTTCGCGGATACTTAACACACTTAACGAGATCTGGATATTTAATCTGAGTCTGGCCATTTGGTCTATATGCACTAACCATCTACGCGGGAGTAGTTATGGGTATCCCGGCGTCGTGGTATCAGCCGAAGCCTTCGTGACGTCAGCGACTGAGTGGCGCGCGCCGGATTGGACCGTAAGCCTACTCTTGTATTAAGGGGGCTAGTTCTGCTTCCGGCCGCGTTCGCAACGTGCAGGTGTGCTATGGGCGATGGGCCCAAACCCCTGTGCGCCTAGGTTTAGACCGGCGTGCTGACCTCTCTGTTGTGCCTAGGTGGGGCTGCGACGTGTTGATCTTCCACGGCCGGGCATGACCCAGGAAAGTGTGTCCGGCCAAATGGGATCAAGCGTGTTGGGGTATGTGGTGCACCCCTGCAGGGAAGTTAATCTATTCGAATAGCCGTGATCTTCGGTAACAGGACGACTTGGAGTTGTACCTTGACCTTATGACAACTAGAACCGGATACTTAATAAAACACACCCTTCCAAGTGCCAGATACCACCGGTGATCGCTCTCTCACAGGGCGACAAGGGGAGGATCATCGGTTAGGATTATGCTATGCGATGCTACTTGGAGGACTTCAGTCTACTCTCTTCTACATGTTGCAAGACGGAGGCTGCCAGAAGCGTAGTCTTCGAAAGGATTAGTTATCCCCCTCTTATTCTGGCATTCTGCAGTTCAGTCCACATATGATACCCTTACTCCATTTGATACCCATGCATATGTAGTGTAGCTCCTTCCTTGCGAGTACTTTGGATGAGTACTCATGGTTGCTTTCTCCCCCTTTTCCCCCTTTTCCTTTCATTCTGGTTGTCGCAACCAGATGCTGGAGTCCAGGATCTAGACGCCACCGTCGACGACGACTCCTACTACACCGGAGGTGCCTACTACTACGTGATGCCCGCTGACGACGACCAGGAGTAGTTAGGAGGATCCCAGGCAGGAGGCCTGCGCCTCTTTCGATCTGTATCCCAGTTTGTGCTAGCCATCTTATGGCAACGTGTTTAACTTATGTCTGTACTCAGATATTGTTGCTTCCGCTGACTCGTCTATGATCGAGCTCTTGTATTCGAGCCCTCGAGGCCCCTGGCTTGTAATATGATGCTTGTATGACTTATTTTATTTGTAGAGTTGTGTTGTGATATCTTCCCGTGAGTCCCTGATCTTGATCGTATACGTTTGCGTGTATGATTAGTGTACGATTAAATCGAGGGCGTCACACTAATCTCCAAAGCTAACACCCATAGTTTGTTTCTGACAATCTACCCTAGCATTAACGGTGTTCAAGAAAGGTCTACCAAAGATAATGGGACAAAAGTCATCTTGTGGGGAACTAAGAACAAGAAAATCAGTTGGGTATTTTATTTTCCCACACAATACTTCAACATATCTAACAATCCCAATTGGTGATATTGTGTCTCTATTAGCAAGTTTAATGGTAACATCTATTTCTTCTATCTCTGTGGGTGCTATGTCTTTTATAATTTCTTGATATAAGGTATAAGGAATAGCACTCACACTAGCACCTATGTCACATAAACCATGATAACGGTGATATCCTATTTTAACTGAGATGACAGGCATGCCAACAACGGGTCTATGTTTATCTTTCTTATCAGGTTTAGCAATTCTAGCAGCTTCTTCACAGAAGTAAATAACATGCCCATCCATATCTTCTTCCAAGAGATCTTTAACCATAGTAATACTACGTTCAACTTTAGTGTGTTCATCAGGTTTAGGTGTTCTAATATAGCTTTTGTTAACCACAGTTGAAACTTTAGCATGTTCTTTTATCCTAACATGGAAAGGTGGTTTGTCTATATAAGCAAAAGGAACAACTGGATCAACATTATAAAGTATAGTTTCTTCTTTAACTGGTACCGGTTCTTTAATTTCTTCTTTAATAGGTGGGTGATATTTAAACCACTTCTCTTTAGGGAGTTCAACGTGAGTAGCAAATGATTCACAAAAGGAGGCTACTATCTTAGAGTCAAGTCCATATTTAGTACTAAACTTTTGAAAAGCATCGGTATCCATAAAAGACTTAACACAATCATACTCAAGTTTAATACTTGACTCTTTACCTTTGTCGAGTTCCCAATCTTCAGAGTTGTGTTTAATTCTTTCCAAACGACCCCACCAGAATTCAATAGTCTTCTTCATAAAAGAACCAGCTCAGGAAGTATCAAGCATTGTTTGATCATTACGAGAAAGCCGAGGATAAAAATTCTGAATAATAATTTCTCTTGAGAGCTCATGATTGGGGCATGAATATAACATTGACTTAAGCCTCTCCCAAGCTAGAGCCATACTTTCTCCTTCACGAGGCCAAAAATTATATATATAATTCCGATCACGATGAACTAGATGCATAGGATAATTTTTTTTGTGGAACTCCAATTTCAAATGATTCCAATTCCATGATCCAATATCATCACATAGCCTATACCATGACAATGCTTTTACCTTCAAAGATAAAGGGAAAACCTTTTTCATAACTTTATCTCTGGGTAAACCTGCAAGCTTAAACAATCCTTTGTTCTACATATATCAAGTGCATATCAGGATGTTCGGTACCACCTCCTGCATAAGGATTAGCTAGCAGTTGTTCTATCATACTCGAAGGAATTTCATATTAAATATTTTTAGTAGGTGTAGTAGGTTGAGGGGTAGCTAATTGTGGTTCCGGACGAGGTGAATATACCCCTAACAAACCCCTCAAAGGATTGTTTTCCATAGTAACAAGTGACAATAAATTTCAGCACACTATATAAATGTTTCCTTACCAAATACCACTTACCAAAGTCGCTTCACTTCCCAGCAACGGCGCCAGAAAATAGCATTGATGACCCACAAGTATAGGGGATCAATTGTAGCTCTTTCCGATAAGTAAGAGTGTCGAACCCAATGAGGAGCAGCACGAAATGACAAGTAGTTTTCAGTAAGGTAATGTCTGCAAGTGCTGAAATTGTAAGTAGCAGAGTAGTTTGATAACAAGATAATTTGTAACGAGCAAGTAACGATAGTAGTAACAAAAGTGCAGCAAGGTAACCCAGTCCTTTTGAGGCAAACGACAGGTCAAAACGGTCTCTTATGATAAGCAAATCGTTCTTGAGGGTACACAGGAATTTCATCTAGTCACTTTCATCATGTTGGTTCGATTCGTGTTCGCTACTTTGATAATTTGATATGTGGGTGGACCGGTTCTTAGATGTTGTTCTTACTTGAACAAACCTCCTACTTATGATTAACCCTCTCGTAGGCATCCGCAACTACAAGAAAAGTATTAAGAATAAATTCTAACCATAACATTAAACTTTTGGATCCAATCGGTCCCTTACAGAATAGCGCATAAACTGGGGTTTAAGCTTCTGTCACTCTCGCAACCCATCATCTAATTGCTACTCCACAATGCATTCCTTTAGGCCCAAATATGGTGAAGTGTGATGTAGTCTACGTTCACATGACACCACTAAGGGAATCACAACATACATACTATCTAAATATCGAACACATATCAGATTCACATGATTACTTGCAACATGATTTCTCCCATGACCTCAAGAACAAAGATAACTACTCACAAATGATAAACATGCTCATGATCAGAGGGGTATTAAATAGCATATTGGATCTGAACATATAATCTTCCACCAAATAAACCGTATAGTAATCAACTACAAGATGTAATCAACACTACTAGTCACCCACAAGTACCAATCTATAGTTTCGCTAACAAGATTGAACACAAGATATGAACTAGGGTTTGAGAGGAGATGGAGTTGTTGAAGATATTGATGGAGATTTCCCTCCCCAAGATGGGAGAGTTTTTGGTGATGATGATGACGATGATTTCCCCCTCTAGGAGGGAAGTTCCCCTGACGGAATCTTTCCGCTGGAGGGCAAAAGTGCTCCTGCCCAAGTTCCACCTCGAGGCGGCGGCGCTTTGTCCCGAAAGTCCTCTCCTTATTTTTTCTAGGTCAAAATGACTTATATACCAAAAGATGAGAACCAGAGGTGGGCCGTGGAGGGCACAACCCACCAGGGCATGCCTGGGCTGCCTGGCGTGCCCAAGTGGGTTGTGCCCACCTGGTGGGCCCCCTCTGGTAGTTATTTTCTCCAATAATCCATAAAAAATCTCCGTGAAGTTTCAGCCTATTTGGAGTTGTGCATAATAGGTGGCCTGATGTAGCTTTTGCAGGTCCAGATTTCCAGCTGCTAGAATTCTTCCTCTTGGTGTGTGCCTTGCAAATTATGAGAGAAAAAGCATTAGAATTTCTCCAAAAAGCATTATTATGGATAAAACATTATAAATAACAGTAAGAAAATGTAACACCCGGAGAATCATGCTACAGTAACTCCAGACTAATGGTGCCAGGTCATCAAGATTAACTAAGCCAAATTGTCACTTGATAAAATCCAAGCCAATTTCAATATTTAAAATAAAGTCAAATAAATTGTTTCTCCAAACAGTAAAAATAAAATATTCACAATATTCTATAAATTCCTGGATCTTTATCTTGTTGAACCCAACATTATTTGACCCACCAATTAAATCCTAGAAAATTAATAAGTGGCCCAACAGTAGTTAAATTAACCATTTAAATATAAACCTAAGTTTATATATTTTCTTTTGGCCCTGAACTTTTGTGCCACCTAACAATATTGTGCTTGAATTATGAGCACAATTTCGTATTAAACAAAAATCAATTGCTATCTAAACTAAATAGAAAACAGTAGCAGGTTTATTATAGAAAGATAAAATAGGAAAATGGTTTTGTGCAATTAGGCCCAAGAATGCACAGGACTTGGCCCATCCCACACCATATGACGACCAGCGTCTCCTTCCTCGTGCGTGTCAGCACGCGAGCGGCTCGGATGCGCCATCGCCGACCGATGCGCGACAACGGTGCTCCCCAGTGGTCGCGGACGGCTACAAGACCTCGTCCCCAACCCCTCTGCGAACCCTAGTCCTCCTCCCCCTTCCTCCCGCGCCGTTTTTCTCTCCCCCACATCGCCCGACGCCGCCGCCGCGTCGTCGTCGTCGTCACCCCGACCAAAGAGCTCGCCGCCGCGAGAGAACCTACCAGGAGCCTCCCTGCTCTCGTCCACTTCGTCACCGCCCACCAGCCCGAGCCGCGGGGCCTCCCTCCACCGAATCGCCTCGTCCCACGTCGTCGGGATCCCCCACGGCCGCCGCCGTCGATCTCCACCACCGGCGCCTCCCGGCCTCGCCGAGCTCGTCCACGGCCTCCTCGGGGTGAGCCTCCACCCGTTCCCCCTTTCTTCCCCTCTCCCCGACGCCGTTTGCCGCCGCCCAAGCTTCGGCCGTTGGCCGCGATGCAAGCCCGCGCCTCGCGCCACTGCGCCCCGTACGCGCCCCACCGTGCCCCTGGCCGCGTCCGGCCACGACCGGCCGTGCACCGGCCGTCCCCTCGTCGCACCCCGCCGCGTTGTGCATTGAGCCCGCAGCTGCCCTTGCCCGTGCGCGCCGGCAACTGCTGCTACTCGCGGCCGCTGCCTACTGCTTTGCCGTTGTTGCCGCTGAAGCTCTGCTGCTGTTGACTTCTTGCTACTACTCTTGCTTCCTACTGCTGCTTATTGCTGCTGTATCCACTAGTTTTCCGCCGGTGCTGCTCCGTGCTTATGTCGCTGCTCGGTTGATGGTGCTACTGCAGCCTGCTACCTCTGGTTGTGGCTGCTGCTGGCCACGGCCATGGGCCATGGCCGTGGTGTGTGTGAGTGTGGTGTGTGCTGTGTGTGTATGCAGCGTGGTGTGTGTGAGTGCACGTGTGTGTGAGTGTGTGGTGCCACATCGTGAGGCTGGCTATGCCTCTCGCCGCCCTGCAATTAGATTAGGGACTAATCATGACTTAGCTGCTACACTATGTCAATGGGTCCCCACTGCTAAATTAACTAGTTAAGCAAATCTATTAAAATACCAGTCTATGACAAGTAGACCCCCCCTCTAATTATACACTTAAAAAGAAATGCTAAAATATGTGCGAATGGCACATGGGCCCATCTGTAGTTTTGACCAGTCAACAGTCAAACAGTTGACTGTTGACTGGACTGTTGACTGGGTCATTTGGGCTCTCTAGCCCCACATGTAGTACACATGCACACAATGATGTGTACACTATTGGTACCCATAGCATTTAGCTAATTAATTTTCGAATTAATAATAATTTTAGAAAACGTTTAAAACCATTAAAATTAATATAAAATAATCCGCAACTCGAATGAAAATATTTTGTACATGAAAGTTTCTCAGACCGACGAGACGAATCTGGATACACAGCCCATTCGTCCATCACACATCTCTAGCATAGCGAATACGTAACTTTTCCACTCCAGTTCACCTGCCCGAAAACGTGAAACACCAGGGATACTTTCCCGGATGTTTCCTCCCTTCATCGGTTTCCCATCCTACTGCGTTAGGTCACCCCTAGCACCGTGTATTGTCATGTTATGCTTTGTGATGCTTTAATTGCTTTATTATTTATTGTGTTTCCCTCCGTTACTTCTTTCCAGTAGACCCCGAGACCGCTGTCGGTACCCCTGTGATCGACTACATCGACGACGAACCCTTCTTGCCAGAGCAACCAGGCAAGCCCCCCCTTTGATCACCAGATATCGCCTACTCTTCTCTCTATTCTTGCATTAGAGTAGTGTAGCAAGTTACTGCTTTCCGTTAATCCTATTCTGATGCATAGCTTATCCTTGCTACTACTGTTGTTACCTTTACCTGCAATCCCAATGCTTAGTATAGGATGCTAGTTTATCATCAGTAGCCCTACACTCTTGTCCGTCTGTCATGCTATACTATCGGGCCGTGATCACTCGGGAGGTGATCATGGGTATATACTATATACTTTATATATGATACATGTGATGACTAAAGTCGGGTTGACTCGAGGAGTACCCGCGGTTGATTCATGAATTGGGGGCTAGAAGGACATACTTTCCCGACATCCCTCTGTGTGGATCTTTGTGGCAAAGCGACAGGGCAGGTTGAGACCACCTAGGAGAGAGGTGGGCCTGGCCCTGGTCGGCCTTCGTGGTTATTTCAAGATAACACGTTTAACGAGATCTTGGTATTTGATCTGAGTCTGGCCACTGGCCTATACGCATTAACCATCTATGCGGGGACAGTTATGGGCACTCGACGTCGTGGTATCGGTCGAAGCCTTCGTGACGTCAGCGACCGAGCGGCGCGCGCTGGATTGGACTGGAACGCCTGCTAGGTTAGGTCTGCTTCCAGCCGCCCTTGCGACGTGCAGGTGTGCAATGGGCGATGGGCCCAGACCCCTGCGCCATAGGATTTAGACCGGCGTGCTGACCTCTCTGTTGTGCCTAGGTAGGGCTGCGACGTGTTGATCTTCCGAGGCCGGGCATGACCCAGGAAAGTGTGTCCGGCCAAATGGGATCGAGCGTGTTGGGTTATGTGGTGCACCCCTGCAGGGAAGTTAATCTATTCGAATAGCCGTGATCTTCGGTAACAGGACGACTTGGAGTTGTACCTTGACCTTATGACAACTAGAACATGTTACTTAATAAAACACACCCTTCTAAGTGCCAGATACAACCCGGTGATCGCTCTCTAACAAGGCGGCGAGGAGAGGACCGTCGGGTAGGTTTATGCTACACGATGCTACTTGGTGAACTTACCATCTACTCTCTTCTTATGCTGCAAGGTGGAGGTTACCAGAAGCGTAGTCTTCGATAGGACTAGCTATCCTCCTCTTATTCCGGCATTCTGCAGTCCAGTCCACATATGATACCCTTATTCCATTTGATACCAATGCATACATATGTAGTTTAGCTCCTTGCTTGCGAGTACTTTGAATGAGTACTCACGGTTGCTTTGCTCCCTCTTTTTCCCCTTTCTATACCCGATTGCTGCGACCAGACGATGGAGCCCAGGAGCCAGATGCCACTGTCGATGACGACTACTACTACTCGGGAGGTGCCTACTACTATGTGCAGCCCGCTGACGACGACCAGGAGTAGTTTAGGAGGATCCCAGGCAGGAGGCATGCGCCTCTTTCGATCTGTATCCTAGTTTGTGCTGGCCTTCTTAAGGCAAACTTGTTTAAGTTATGTCTGTACTCAGATATTGTTGCTTCCACTGACTCGTCTATGATCGAGCTCTTGTATTCGAGCCCTCCAGGCCCCTGGCTTGTAATATGATGCTTGTATGACTTATTTTATCATTAGAGTTGTGTTGTGATATCTTTCCGTGAGTCCCTGATCTTAATCATACACGTTTGCGTGTATGATTAGTGTACGATTGAATCGGGGGCGTCACAGAAAACATGATGCAAAATGGATGTATCATGCTCTCCAAGTCAAGAAGGTGTAGGATCTCTTTTATTCCTTATTGTAATCCATCTTCGGTAACCCTAGCCCTATCAGTGTCCATATAAACCGAGGGTTGTAGTCATTGGGGTCACACTGATCTCGAGGTAGATCTACTCTATAAACCACGTTATACAATCAATACAATCAAGTAGGACGTAGGGTTTTACCTCATCGAGAGGGTCCGAACCTGGGTAAACACTGCGTTCGTCGTCCCTTGTTACCCATCGATCCTAAATCCACAGCTCGGGACCCCCTACCCCGAGATCTGCCGGTTTTGACACCGACATTGGTGCTTTTCACTAAGTTTCGATGTTGGATCACCGGAGGAATCGATGGCTAAACCAATTGTTAGAGATCTTGCCCACATAGAGGGCTCTCCTGCCCCTGGTCATCTCCTCGTGTTCGACAGTGTACTATTACGCGCCGATCGCACTGGCCACCCCGACAAGATCGAAGGCTTTGCTCCCGTAAA
Source organism: Triticum aestivum (assembly GCF_018294505.1). Classification (NCBI taxonomy): domain Eukaryota; kingdom Viridiplantae; phylum Streptophyta; class Magnoliopsida; order Poales; family Poaceae; genus Triticum; species Triticum aestivum. Next base: position 226,500,364 of record NC_057806.1, on the reverse strand, counting down.
GGAGCTCACTGGCCCGAAGGTATCAACCCTAAGGCCAATTAACTTGCAAGGATCAAGCATCCCTCAAAGCCCAGCCCTAGAGCCGGGCTCCGGTAGATTGCCCGCTAAATCCCCTTCCGAATTGTCGGAGTGTTCGACACCTCCCCGTGCCCAGTCGATAGACCACTTAATAAACCTATACCGTGCGATGGGGATCTCTGTTACCAGGTCTATGGCCTACGATAAGATCGGGCTTAAAACCGACGACTGTGAAATCAACACCCCTCCGGTCACGCACCTCATCGCCACCGTCGAAGAAGCCCAGGAGGGACCACAACCTCATAAGCTGAGGACGATATATACTCGAGTATCTAGCTCAGATTCAGATACCAACCCGAAGGCACATCCGGAGTCGGACCTCGGTGCAGAATCTAGCCTTGAGCTAATTCGGCTGCACGAAAGTCCAGATCCGGGTCGGGCGCGGTCCAAATCGGACATAGCACAACCGACCATCAAGGACGGCCACGGCCCGCGCCAGACGCGCACTAGTCCGGATCCGAACCACGCAAGGTTAGAGCCAGATGTAACTCAACGACCCATCAAGGATAGCCCGGGTCCGCGGCAGGAGGGGATCCTCAAAATTTTCCCATCCTCCCACCACGCGGAATACTCTCCGGATTCAAGAAGCCCAGATATATGGGACCTCATGTATGTCAAACAGCTACCAAACGAGACAACCCACCACTATTGGGCTAGATTTCTCCTGGTAAAGAACAGGATGGCGTCTTGCTGTGACAAAGAAATAGTCAAAGCCTTCCAGTTTAACTGCAGGGATGAGGGCCTCCTAAACGCCCTCGCGCGTTGCCGAATTCAATGCTTCACCAAACTATTGGACATGGTACGCAAATATTGCGCCATGGAGAACACATGGAGAGCGCAACAGATGAACATAGAGCCAAACCCCGCTGCACACCACGGAAGGCCTCGCTTTAAACGGGCTTACACAAACGGTCACCGGAGCATGAGCCTAATGAAAAGAAAACCAGACCTAGATCGGTGTTAGACAAATTCCTGGATAAGTCGTGCCCAATACACTCGGTCTTGCTAGATGCAAACCCAACTCACAGACTTCGAGCTTGTTGGGTGGTAAGACAAGTGGCCAAATATGGCGAGCCAATCTTGGGCCTTACACCTCTAGACAAACAACCCTTGCCTACAGCACAAGACCATAGTGTCCTCACGGTATACGAGACATTCGCTTCAAACAATAGAAAGAAAAAGGCTCTTCGACAGCTCAACCAAATATATCAGGTGATGGCCGCACAGCCATGGGCAGCCACGCCTATCACCTTCAACGAGAAGGATGAACCAAGCCCTCGCAACAACCACGCACCAGCCGCACTAGTCCTCGACACCATTGTCGACGATTTCCGGCTAACTGAAGTGCTGATGGATGGAGCTAGCAGCCTCAACCTCATTTATGAGGACACTCTAGACAAGATGCAGTTCAACAGGTCTCGCATCAAACGCAATCATACCACGTTCTGAGGTATAATACCTGGAAGGGAAGCACACTGCTCGAGACGCACGATACTGGATGTTGTGTTCGGCAAACCCGATAACTACAGATCTGAACCCTTGCTATTTCACATTGTGCCTTTCCGTAGCGGATATCACGCCCTTCTAGGACGTGAGGCATTGTCCAGATGTCAGGCCATACCACATTACGGGTATATGAAACTCAAGATGCCAGGGCCCAACGGGGTGATCCCTCTTCAAAGCGACCCAAGCAAAGCCTTGCGAACCGAAAATAAAATGGCGTCACTCGCCCTAGAGGCACTATCTATAGCCCTCGCGGCCAAAGAGTTGACAGCGCTACTCACCACAGTCAACAGGGATGATGTGGTTCTCAGTAAAAGACAAAGGCCCACATAATTTAAGCCAGCGGACGAAATAGTCAAATTTCAAGTGCACCCAACAGATCCCAATAAAACAACATCCGTAGGAGCATAGCTGGACCCCACAGTCGATGAAGCGCTAAGGACATTCCTGCGTGAAAAGTGGGAAATATTTGCCTGACACCCATCAGATATGCCAGTAATACCACGAAGACTAGAAGAGCACAACCTCAACATCTTGAAAGGCTTCAAGCCAGTGAAACAAACCTTGTGCCGATTTTCCGAACCGAAAGGGCAGGCCATGGGCGAAGAGCTTGCAAAACTGCTAGAGGCTGGATTCATCCGCGAGATCAAGCACCCCGAGTGGTTAGTAAATCTGGTTATGGTACCCAAGAAGGACAAGTCCTGGCGGCTCTGCGTCGACTTGAAAGACCTCAACAAAGCTTGCCCCAAGGATCCATTCCCTCTGCCAAGGATAGACTAGATCATCGACGCCACCGCCGGACATAACTCGTTATGCTTCCTTAACACATACTCCGGACACCACCAAATCAAGATGAAGGAGTCCGATCAGGCAGTAACCACATTCATCACCCTCCTACAACCCCTTCTACTTCAACACAATGCCGTTCGGACTAAAAAACGCGGGAGCCACATACCAGCGCATGATTCAAACATGCCTCAAAAACCAAATTGGCAAAACAGTCGAAGCATATGTGGACGACGTGGTTGTGAAAACCAAAAACTTCAACCAACTGATAAATGACCTACGTCAAACCTTCGACAACCTGTGGGCCTACGACATATGGCTCAACTTGGAGAAATGTGTCTTCGAAGTACCTGCCGGAAAGCTACCCGGATTCATATTTTCCCATACAGGAATCGAAGCCAATCCGGTCAAAATTAGAGCGCTATCTCAGCTCGCAATACCAACAGAGCTTAAGCATGTCCAGAAGCTGGCAGGATGCGTGGCCGCCTTGAGCCGCTTCATATCCCACCTTGGAGAAAAGGCATTGCCACTCTACAAACTTCTTAAAAAGACCAATAACTTCCAATGGACAGATGAAGCAACCACGACACCCAAAGAGATTAAGACACTCCTCACCGGCAATCCTACCCTGGCCGCACCCGGCATTGGCGAACCCATGCTACTATACATCTCAGCCACCAATCAGGTGGTTAATGATACGTCTCCAACGTATCTATAATTTTTTATTGTTCCATGTTGTTATCAAGCTTCAAAATATCGGATATCGGGTTTGTATCAGTGTGGCTTTGACATATCGGATGTCAAATATCGGGTGATATATCGAACGATATGTAGATATATCGGCGAACACATGTCTAGTTTTTTTCATTATTCTTGTTCAAAACATTTACTTTTAATAAAAGAAAATGTATGATGTTAATGCTTTAACATAACACTTTTAGGTTCCTAGTTTACTAACTTGTTAATTAAGAAACAGTTAAGGAAATATTCACAAAATCGTTACTCTATGATTAAAAAAAGTATGATATATATGCATTTGTATGAAACATTGTGAATGACTTTAATAATATATAATGACATTGTAAATGCATAATCTTATTTCACTGTTATCCAATAAAGAATTGTTGTCATCTTTGTATCGTTCTATATCGATGGACATATCGGGCTAGTTATCGACCATATCGGTCGATATTTCGGTCTATATCGGATGATATGTTGGAAAATGATATTTGCAAAATGATATGTTATGTTTATATCGGTGGAGCCCCAAAAGTGATATATCGGCCTATATATCGGTCGTATCGGCCTACATTTAAAATCTTGGCTGTTATATTATCAGTCTTGGATGGTTTATAATCATTTTATATCATTTTTTGGTACTAACCTATTGACATAGTGCCAAGTACCAGTTGCTCTTTTTTGCATATTCTTTACACCGCAGGTAATCAATATCAAATGGAGTCCAAACACAGCGAAACTTTTGTGGAGTTTTTTGGACCAGAAGACATCCAATGGGCCGGAGAAGCACCTAGGGGGGTGCCCCGAGGGGAGCACAACCCACTAGGGCGTGCCTGGGGGCTCAGGCATGCCCTGGTCGGTTGTGCCCACCTCGGGTGCCCCCCAGACCGCCTCTTTACTTTATAAATACCCCAATATTCCAGAAACCCTATGGAAGTCAATGAAAATCAATTCCAGCCGCCGCAGAGTCCAGAACCATCAGATCCAATCTAGACACCATCATGGAGGGGTTCACCACTTCCATTGGTACCTCTCCGATCATGCGTCAAAAGTTCTTTGTAGACCTTTGGGTCTATAGTTAGTATCTTGGAGATCCATATGATGTAATTCTTTTGCGGTGTGTTTGTTGGGATCTGATGAACTTTGAGTTTATGAACAGATCTATCTCTTTTTATCCATAAAAGTTATTTGAATCTTCTTTGATCCCTTATATGCATGATTGCTTATAGCCTCGTATTTCTTCTCCAATATTTGGGTTTTGTTTGGCCAACTTGATCTATTTATCTTGCAATGGGAAGAGGTGCTTTGTAGTGGGTTCGATCTTATGGTGCTTGATCACAGTGACAGAAGGGGAATCGACACATATGAATCATTGCTACTAAGGATAAAACGATGGGGTCCATTTATACATAAATAGATCTTGTCTACATCATGTTATCGTTCTTATTGAATTACTCCGTTTCTCCATGAACTTAATACACTAGATGCATGCTGGATAGCGGTCGATGTGTGGAGTAATAGTAGTAGATGGAGGCAGGAGTCGGTCTACTAATCTTGGACGTAATGCCTACATAATGATCATTGCCTGGATATCGTTATTATTATTTGAAGTTCTATCAATTGCCCAATAGTAATTCATTTACTCACCGTTTGCTATTTTTCTAAAGAGAAGCCACTAGTGAAACCAACGGCCCCGGGCCTCTTTCTCATATTATTTGCCTTTGCGATCTATGTTATTTGCCTTTTATTTTCAGATCTATTAAACCAAAAATACAAAAATACCTTGCTGCAAGTTATTATTATTTATTTTATTTGACGTTTGATCTATCAATCTACTACAATTTATTCACGCCCGTTTGCCAATTTCTAGCGTCGTTACTCGAAAGGGATTGACATCCCCTTTAATACGTCGGGTTGCGAGTATTTATTATTTGTGTGCAGGTGCCATTTACGTATTGTTGCTTGATTCTCCTACTGGTTCGATAACCTTGATCTCATCACTGAGGGAAATACCTACCGTCGTTGTGCTGCATCATCCCGTCCTCTTTGGGGAAATACCGATGTAGCTTCAAGCTGCATCAAAAGGAATTTCTGGCGCCGTCGCCGGGGAGGATCATCAAAATCTACTAGGTTCCTAATCACAAATCTCATCTCCTTGCAATTTACATTATTTGCCACTTGCCTCTCATTTTCCTCTCCCCCACTTCACAAAAATTGCCATTTTATTCGCTCTCTTTTTCTTTCATTGTTTTCTCGTCAGATCTCTTCTTTGCTTGTGTGCCATGTGTCTTCTATTTGCTTGCATCTTCGCTCGCTAAAAATCTCTTGATATGGATCCTCATCCACTGGCTAACCTTTTTAAAAGATCCAATCATGATGAACCAATTGCTAGTGAGTTGAGTGCACTAGATTATCTTTATGAAGTTTTGCTTGAGATTCGTGAATTTGAAAATTGTGACGAAGAAATTTATGAAGTGATTCATGATAGTGATACGTCTCCAACGTATCTATAATTTTTGATTGTTCCATGCTATTATATTATCTGTTTTGAATGTTAATGGGCTTTATTTTACACTTTTATATTATTTTTGGGACTAACCTATTAACCCAAGGCCCAGTGCAAATTGCTACTTTTTGCCTATTTCAGTGTTTCACAGAAAAGGAATATCAAACGGAATCCAAGCGGAATAAAACCTTCGGGAGAGTTATTTTTGGAACAAACGTGATCCAGAGGACTTGGAGTGGACGTCAAGAAACAAACGAGGAGTCCACGAGGCAGGGGGCGTGCCCTCCCCCCTCGTGGCTCAACCGACCTACTTCTTCCTCCTATATATACTCATATACCCTGAAAACATCTAGCAGAACCACGAAACCCTCTTTCCACCGCCGCAACCTTCTGTACCCAAGAGATCCCATCATGGGGACTTTTCCGGAGCTCCGTCGGAAGGGGCATCAATCATGGAGGGCCTCTACATCAACTCCATGGCCTCTTCGGTGATATGTGAGTAGTTTACTTCAGACCTTCGGGTCCATAGTTATTAGCTAGATGGCTTCTTCTCTCTCTTTGGATCTCAATACAAAGTTCTCCTCGATCTTCTTGGAGATTTATTCGATGTAACTCTTTTTGCGGTGTGTTTGTCGAGATCCGATGAATTGTGGGTTTATGATCAAGTCTATCTATGAACAATATTTGATTCTTCTCTGAAATCTTTTATGTATGATTGGTTATCTTTGCAAGTCTCTTCGAATTATCAGTTTGGTTTGGCCAACTAGATTGATCTTTCTTGCAATGGGAGAAGTGCTTAGCTTTGGGTTCAATCTTGCGGTCTCCTTTCCTAGTGACAGCAGGGGCAGCAAGGCACGTATTGTATTGTTGCCATCGAGGATAAAAAGATGGGGTTTATATCATATTGCTTGAGTTTATCCCTCTACATCATGTCATCTTACCTAATGCGTTACTCTGTTCTTATGAACTTAATACTCTAGATGCATGCTGGATAGCGATCGATGTGTGGAGTAATAGTAGTAGATGCAGGCAGGAGTTGGTCTACTTGTCACGGACGTGATCCCTATATACATGATCATGCCTAGATATTCTCATAATTATTCGCTTTTCTATCAATTGCTCGACAGTAATTTGTTCACCCATCGTAATACTTATGCTATCTTGAGAGAAGCCACTAGTGAAACCTATGGCCCCCGGGTCCATCTTTTATCATATAAGTTTCCAATCTATTTTACTTTGCAATCTTTACTTTCAATCTTTATCATAGAAATACCAAAAATATTTATCTTATTATTATTATCTCTATCAGATCTCACTCTTGTAAGTGACCGTGAAGGGATTGACAACCCCTTTATCACGTTGGCTGCAAGGTTCTTATTTGTTTGTGTAGGTACGAGGGACTTGCGTGTGGCCTCCTACTGGATTGATGTAGCGACCCAACCCAAAATGGATCGAAGTCTCCGTGCTTAAGTGTCATCCCTGGATTGGTATGCTGACACACACAGTACTCGAGGAATTATAACAGAGTTCAATCACACTTTATTACATCGAGATCCTCAAAGGAGTATTTATTACAATAACATGGCCAAAGGCCATCTAAATAAAAATAACTGCGGAAGCTTCAAAGGTAAATGAGTCCATCCAACTCCATGGGAAACTGAGTGCGGAACAACGACCTATCGCACCTTTAATCCTCATTGGAAAAGTCTGCAACATGAGACGTTGCAGCCATGTAGGTCAGCACATGGAATATGCTGGCAATTTCACACCGTAGAATAATAATAAATGAAAAGACTATCTCTATATGCAAATTTAGCTGGTGGAGGCTCAAAGTTTTATTTTGCATAAAGCTAATTTTACCCTACAACAAAGGAATACATTTTTTACTACTAAATTAAAATGCCATTATTGAGAAGGTTCCCCCAACTCTATCCCAAAATTCCCAAGTTATTAGTAACCCAATAATTTCATTAAATAGAGTGATGAGATCAACCAATAATTCCCTTCTAGATACTCAAGTTGTCCATAACCGGGGACACGACTAATCATGATTAGTTTGTACACTCTGCAGAGGTTTGCGCACTTTTCCCCGCAAGACTCGACCACCTCCATGATCGGAAGATCGAGACATAGCCTTTCTGAAGTATTTACTCCAAACCCTGGGTAGACCGGTACACCTACTTTCCCCTACATCAGCTAGTCTACCACGGAAAGAGGTCACACAACTTACTCAGCTATGCCAGAGCTCATAATGGCTTGTGGCTGCACATGGAAGTTTCTAGTCAAGAAATATCTTATGATCCCTTTGAGCATGGGTGGCGGACCTAGGGTAATCACACAGGTACTCTGGGATTCCCCTTGGGGAAGCACTGGTTTCTCCAGGTGCCCCAAACAATCCACCCAGATGTGTATTAAAGTTGCCACCTTATGTTTTCCCAAAATTATTATCTCTCGCTACTTGCATGAATCACACATACCAATCCCCGTCTACGAGCATGACTAAGCAATATATGATATAACGAATATTCCCGGGGTGATCAAAGGTCATAGGTTCCTACCACATGAACTACATAGCATAACCACATGTTTCCAATCCTACTCATGCAATCTTTGAGGGTGAAACTAATGCATAGTGAAAACTGGGTATTGAAGATTATGATCAAAGTGTGAACTTGCCTTGCTGACGATCGTTCAACTCTAAAGATTCGTAGTAGCAAGCTTCACACTCCGGATGATCTAGAGTAAGCAAGCAATAACATACATAAGCATACAAGCAAAGATCCAAAAAGAAAACAAATGAAAGACTTCGAAAAACTCCAAAACAACCAAATAAATTTTCTGTACATAACATAGTTTTTTACAGTAGCAAAAATATGTGTGTTTGGGTCTAACATAAAGTACACGTTATGAGCTTCGATTTGCAAAAGGAATCACCTAAAATGGAGTTACGAAACTCGAGTTACGGCCTAACGAAGTTTGAATTCAGATCTGTTTGAATTCAAATTTTAAAACTTTCAAAAATATTTTTCGTTTGGTTCTCTGGATAGAGGATATTTCTATGAAACCTAAGAAAAAAGAATCAACTAAAATGGATCTATAGATTAAAAGATATGAATTTCTAAAGATTGGGCATTTATCTGGAAATCAATTACGGGATTCAATATGAGCTGCCATGTGGCGTGCTGTGATTGGTTGTGCATGTTTGCTGCCAGCGGACGGCTGATCCGTAGATAAACTGATCATGGTGGCTAAAAAAATAAAACAGTAGCCGGTTTGATCTAAGCCGCAGAAAACCGATCTAACTGATCTAATTTAGAAAAAACCGAAACGTTTTTTTAAACTAAAGCGAACGGATGCTCGTTCAACTTACATAGAAGAACAAGTTGGGGAGGCGCTCAGGCTCTGGCGCGGCGGCGGCTCCGGCGATCACAGACGTCGCGAACGGCACGCCCTGACTACGAAAACATGGCATACCCATATCAAAAAGGTTCAACAAGACGAAGCAAGAAGGAAGGGAGAAGAATGGGGTCTAGGTACCTCGGACGGCGCCGGTTTCATCTGAAAAACAACGGCTGCGGACGGCGCTCCGGCGAGGAATTGAGGGGAAACAAGGCGGAAGAACTCCCACTGGGAGGGGGCTTCAGTCTAGGAGGTAATGGGGAAGGGGTGGGAGCTTTTATAGGTGTCAGGGGAGTCTATACGACGAGATCCACCGCGAGCTTAGTGCAACCATTAATGGCTGTTTGTGCAAGAACGTTTCCGGATCAGTTTGGCGATTTAACGCAATAATGTTGGGTTTTAATTCTCTGAATGGGTTCAACTTACATTCCTCTGTAAGTTTCGTGTTGGTGAAGAGTCAAAAGGGTGAAAGAATTTAGTGGGAGGAAGAGAGGAAGAGGTGGTGCCATGGCTGTTGCTGAGGAAGAGGTGGAGGCGTTCATGTTCGTGTAACAAGGAGAGGAGGGAGATGGCCATCGGTTGGGCTGGAAGATATGGGCCTTAGTGAGAAAAGTGGCCTGTGGCTGAGTGTTTTTTTAAACGTTTTTTTACAGAAGCACAGAAACACCGAAAATACAAATAAAAGTTAGCCTAAAAATCCCAGAAAATTCACATAGTCATATGGTCTTATATATGACCTAGTGAACTTTTATCTGGCCTAAAATGCAAGTTTTCAAAAATAAACTTTTTGCTATGCTAATAAAATAAATTGCAAATAAAACTCAACAAATATATTTTGGTTCCAAATTCAATTTCCAATATTTTCTTTTCTGATTTTGAAGAAGTCATTTTATCTTCTCTATTTATTTTATTTTTGATATAATGGAAATGATTTTTTTTGGTGAAACCAAATTTGATCCAAACTCCCAACTTCGAAAAAAAATTCAATATTGGTTTTTAGGGAAACTTCCAACTCTCTCTTTTGGTCCTTGAGTTGCTCAAAGTTCCTTGGATCAAAAATCAAATAAAACAAATGGGGCAAAAATGCATAAATCATGGACGCATATGAATGATCTATTATAAACATCCAAATTGAAAATTGGGATGTTACAATTGATACCTTGGTTCTCAAAAACTAAGGGAAATACTTACGCTACTTTGCTCCATCACCCTTTCCTCTTCAAGGGAAAACCAACGCAGTGCTTAAGAGGTAGCAAGAAGGATTTTTGGCGCCGTTGCCGGGGAGTCTACGCACAAGTCAAGATATACCAAGTACCCATCACAAACTCTTATCCCTCGCATTACATTATTTGCCATTTGCCTCTCGTTTTCCTCTCCCCCACTTCACCCTTGCCGTTTTATTCGCCCTCTTTTTCCGTTCGCCTTCTTCCCGTGTGTATCTTTCTTTGTGTTTTCATGTGCCTTCTATCTTCTTGCATCTTTGCTTGCTAAAAATCTATTGTTATGGATCCACTTAAATTGTTCTACTTGGATCATCTTCGATCCTTATGAGCTCGTGCTGAAACCCCAACTAGCCTAGTTGATGCGAAATCTTTAGATGAGCATGCTCATTTTGTGCGTCACTGTTTGTCTGAAAAAGGGATACTCTTATGGGATCAAATAAACAGATTGCTATGTTATGCTTGGAATCTTTGTGAAATTTGTGATCCGACTTGTTGCTCTAAGAACCCTAAAAAACACCTCCCCTACCTATGTGAGTTTAATGATAATGAAATCTTATCTTCTTATGCAAAGGGTGCTTACAATTACTACGATATCGAACAAATTGAAGAATTTGTTGCTTTTAAGGGTGCTTATGAAGTTGCTTCTTTGTTTGAAAATTATGGTGTTACTCTCTACGAATCTGAAAAGTTGAACATACTTAAATATTGCTATGAAAACTATGCTCATAATGTGTATGTCAAATAATTTATTGAAAGAATGACCGTTGCTTCGGAAGAAAATAATGATATGCATGAATCTATAGATAATAATGATTCCGATGATTTGATTGAAATATACCTTGATGAACATGATGCTTGTTATTCTTGTGGCCATGATGCCAATATTTATGAAGATCAATTTTCTATAGTTCCTTATGTTAAACATGAGATCGTTGCTATTGCACCCATACTTGATAGTTCCTTCGATGAAAAGCATGATTACAATGATGTTATCATAAATTCTCTTAATGACAATTGTGTTAATGATATGCAAAACCTCAAGCTTGGGGATGCTAGTTTTGCTATGACTACTATTTTTTGCAATGATCATGATTGGGGTGATTCTTCTTATGAACTTGAAAATATATTTAATCCCCATGATGAATATGAGATTGATAATAGTGTTTGCAATATTATTGAAAGTGGGTTTGTAAGAGTGTCAACTTTAGATCCCACATATTTGGAGAATGTTCAATCTTATGAAGTTTTTGTTAAAAGTGGGTTTGGAGAGGTCATGACTTCAGTTAATGTTAATCCCACTATTTTGGAAGAGTGTCAACTTTGCATGCATGTGGATCGTGTTGAAAATATTTTATGTGATAGCTATTTTGTTGAATTTTATTATGATCCTACATGTAATTATTATGAGAGAGGAAATTATGGTGGTAGAAATTTTCATGTTACTAAATTACGTGTCGTTATGTTGAGATTGCTATTGTTTCTTTCCGCTTCCTTGCATATGCTAGTTTTTGCTTGCCTTGATATTTTTTTTGCCTATAAGATGCCTATGCATAGGAAGTATGTTAGACTTACATGTGTTTGTCATGTGTTTTATGATGCTCTCTTTGTGCTTCAATTCTTGTCTTTCACGTGAGCATCGTTGAAATTTTATGCCTAGCTAGGGGCGTTAAACGATAGCGCTTGTTGGGAGGCAACCCAATTTTATTTTTGTTTCTTGCTTTTTGATTCTGTTTAGTAATAAATAATTAATCTATCCTCTTTTTAGATGTGGTTTTATGCTTTTAATTAGTGTTTGTTCCAAGTAGAACCTTTGGGAAGACTTGGGGAAAATCTTTGCGATCTTGCTGTAAAAAACAGAAACTTTAGTGCTCACGAGATTTTCTGCCATTTTTTACTAGAGAGTGTTATTTAGTTAACTCTTTTTGCATATGATTAATAGATACATTTCTCACGTCCAGAAATTTATTTTAGAATTTTTGGGGTTTCAGAAGTATTCGAAACCTACAGATTACTACAGACTGTTCTGTTTTTGACACATTCTGTTTTTTGTGTGTTGTTTGCTTATTTTGATGAATCTATGGTTAGTAATAGAGTTTATGAACCATAGAAAAGTTGGAATACAGTAGGTTTAAAACCAATATAAATAAATAATAAGTTCATTACAGTACCTTAAGTGGTGGTTTGTTTTTCTTTTTACTAACGGAGCTCATGAGATTTTCTGTTTAAGTTTTATGTTGTGAAGTTTTAAAGTTTTGGGTAAAGATTTGATGGATTATGGAACAAGGAGTGGCAAGAGCCCAAGATTGGGGATTCCCAAGGCACCCCAAGGTAAAATTCAAGGACAACCAAAATACTAAGCTTGGGGATACCCCGGAAGGCATCCCCTCTTTCATCTTCTTCCATCGGTAACTTTACTTGGAGCTATATTTTTATTCACCACATGATATGTGTTTTGCTAGGAGCGTCTTGTATGATTTGAGTCTTTGATTTTTAGTTTACCACAATCATCCTTGAGGTACATACCTTTTGGGAGACACACACATGAACCGGAATTTATTGGAATACTCTATGTGCTTCACTTATATCTTTTGAGCTAGATAAATTTGCTCTAGTGCTTCGCTTATATCTTTTAGAGCACGGTGGTGGTTTTATTTTATAGAAATTATTGATCTCTCATTCTTCACTTATATTATTTCGAGAGTCCTTTAAAATAGCATGGTAATTTGCTTTGGTTATGAATTTAGTCCTAATATGATAGGCACCCAAGATCGGTATAATAAAAACTATCATAAAAAGTGCATTGAATACTATGACAAGTTTGATACTTGATGATTGTTTTGAGATATGGAGATGGTGATATTAGAGTCATGCTAGTTGAGTAGTTGTGAATTTGATAAATACTTGCTCTAAAGTTTGTGATTCCCGTAGCATGCACGTACGGTGAACCGTTATGTGATGAAGTCGGAGCATGATTTATTTATTGATTGTCTTCCTTATGAGTGGCGGTCGGGGACGAGCAATGGTCTTTTCCTACCAATCTATCCCCCTAGGAGCATGTGCATAGTACTTTGTTTCGATAACTAATAAATTTTTGCAATAAGTATGTGAGTTCTTTATGACTAATGTTGAGTCCATGGATTATACGCACTCTCACCCTTCCACCATTGCTAGCCTCTCTAGTACCGCACAACTTTCGCCGGTACCATAACCCACCATATACCTTCCTCAAAATAGCCACCATACCTACCTATTATGGCCTTTCCATAGCCATTCCGAGATATATTGCCATGCAAATTTCCACCGTTCCGTTTGTTATGACATGCTTCATCATTGTCATATTGCTTTGCATGATCATGTAGTTGACATCGTATTTGTGGCAAAGCCACCGTTCATAATTCTTTCATACATGTCACTCATGAGTCATTGCATATCCCAGTACACCGCTGGAGGCATTCACATAGAGTCATATTTTGTTCTAAGAATTGAGTTGTAATTCTTGAGTTATAAGTAAATAAAGTGTGATGATCATCATTAGAGCATTGTCCCATGTGAGGAAAGGATGATGGAGACTATGATTCCCCCACAAGTCGGGATGAGACTCCGGACGAAAAAAATAAAAAAAAAGAGGCCATAAAAGAAGAGAAGAAGGCCCAAATAAAAAATGAGAGAAAAAAGAGAAGGGATAATGTTACTATCCTTTTTGCACACTTGTGCTTCAAAGTAGCACCATGATCTTCAAGATAGAGAGTCTCATATGTTATCACATTCATATACTAGTGGGAATTTTACATTATAGAGCTTGGCTTGTATATTCCAATGATAGGCTTCCTCAAAATGCCCTAGGTCTTCATGAGCAAGCAAGTTGGATGCACACCCACTTAGTTTCTTTTTGAGCTTTCATACACTTATAGCTCTAGTGCATCCGTTGCATGGCAATCCCTACTCACTCACATTGATATCTGTTGATGGGCATCTCCATAGCCCATTGATACGCCTAGTTGATGTGAGACTATCTTCTCCGCAACCACCATTCTATTCCACATATAGTGCTATGTCCATGGCTCACGCTCATGTATTCCGTGAAGATTGACAAATTTTGAGAACATCAAAAGTATGAAACAATTGCTTGGCTTGTCATCGAGGTTATGCATGATTTAAATACTTTGTGTGGTGAAGATAGAGCATAGCCAGACTATATGATTTTGTAGGGATAACTTTCTTTGGCCATGTTATTTTGAGAAGACATAATTTATTAGTTAGTATGCTTGAAGTATTATTATTTTTATGTCAATATTAAACTTTTGTCTTGAATCTTTCGTATATGAATATTCATGCCTCAATAAAGAGAATTACATTGAGAATTATGTTAGGTAGCATTACACGTCAAAAATTCTATTTTTATCATTTACCTACTCGAGGATGAGCAGGAATTAACCTTGGGGATGCTTGATACATCTCCAACGTATCTATAATTTTTGATTGTTCCATGCTATTATATTATCTGTTTTGGATGTTAATGGGCTTTATTTTACACTTCTATATGATTTTTGGGACTAACCTATTAACCCAAGGCCCAGTGCAAATTGCTGTTTTTTTGCCTATTTCAGTGTTTCGCACAAAAGGAATATCAAACGGAATCCAAACGGAATAAAACCTTCGGGAGAGTTATTTTTGGAACAAACGTGATCCAGAGGACTTGGAGTGGACGTCAAGAAACAAACGAGGAGTCCATGAGGCAGGGGGCGCGCCCTCCCCCCTCGTGGATCAACCGACCTACTTCTTCCTCCTATATATACTCATATACCCTGAAAACATCCAGGAGCACCACGAAACCCTATATCCACCGCCGCAACCTTCTGTACCCAAGAGATCCCATCATGGGGACTTTTCCGGAGCTCCGCCGGAAGGGGCATCAATCATGGAGGGCCTCTACATCAACTCCATGGCCTCTCCGGTGATGTGTGAGTAGTTTACTTCAGACCTTCGGGTCCATAGTTATTAGCTAGATGGCTTCTTCTCTCTCTTTGGATCTCAATACAAAGTTCTCCTCGATCTTCTTGGAGATTTATTTGATGTAACTCTTTTTGCGGTGTGTTTGTCGAGATCCAATGAATTGTGGGTTTATGATCAAGTCTATCTATGAACAATATTTGATTCTTCTCTGAAATCTTTTATGTATGATTGGTTATCTTTGCAAGTCTCTTCGAATTATCAGTTTGGTTTGGCCAACTAGATTGATCTTTCTTGCAATGGGAGAAGTGCTTAGCTTTGGGTTCAACCTTGTGGTGTCCTTTCCTAGTGACAGCAGGGGCAGCAAGGCACGTATTGTATTGTTGCCACCGAGGATAAAAAGATGGGGTTTATATCATATTGCTTGAGTTTATCCCTCTACATCATGTCATCTTACCTAATGCGTTACTCTGTTCTTATGAACTTAATGCTCTAGATGCATGCTGGATAGAGATCGATGTGTGGAGTAATAGTAGTAGATGCAGGCAGGAGTTGGTCTACTAGTCACAGACGTGATCCCTATATACATGATCATGCCTAGATATTCTCATAATTATTCGCTTTTCTATCAATTGCTCGACAGTAATTTGTTCACCCATCGTAATACTTATGCTATCTTGAGAGAAGCCACTAGTGAAACCTATGGCCCTCGGGTTTATCTTTTATCATATAAGTTTCCAATCTATTTTACCTTGCAATCTTTACTTTCAATCTTTATCATAAAAATACCAAAAATATTTATCTTATTTATCTTATTATTATTACTATTATTATTATTATTATTATTATTATTATTATTATTATTATTATTATTATTATTATTATTATTATCATCTCTATGAGATCTCACTCTCGTAAGTGACCGTGAAGGGATTGACAACCCCTTTATCGCGTTGGTTGCGAGGTTCTTATTTGTTTGTGTAGGTACGAGGACTTGCATGTGGACTCCTACTGGATTGATACATTGGTTCTCAAAAACTGAGGGAAATACTTATGCTACTTTGCTGCATCACCCTTTCCTCTTCAAGGGAAAACCAACACAGTGCTCAAGAGGTAGCAGATAGCTCCTTGAATGAAAAGCATGATTGCAATGATTTTACTATAAATTCTATTAATGTCAATTGTGCAATTAATATGCAAAACCCCAAGCTTGGGGATGCTAATTTTGCTATGTTCACTACTTGTTGCAAAGATCATGATTGGGGTGATGATTCTTATGATCTTTACAATTTATTTAAATCTCATGATGAATATGCTTGCGATAATATTAAAAGTGGGTTTGGAAGAGTGACAACTTTAGCTAAAAATAATCCCACATATTTGGAGAGTGTTCAATCTTATGAAATTTTTGATAAAAGTGGGCTTGGGGAGGTCATGACTTTATTTGATGATAATCCCACTATATTGGAAGAGTGTCAACTTTGCATGTATGTGGATCATGGAGAGAATATTTTATGTGATAATTATATGGTCGAATTTGATTATGATCCTACATGTAATTATTATGAGAGAGGAAAATATGGTCACATAAATTTTCATGTTACTAAATTACCCCTCGTTATGTTGAGATCGTCAATGTTTTATTCCTCCTCTTTGCATATTAGATGTTTCTTGTCTTGATAATTTATTTTATTATAAAATTCCTATGCATAGGAAGTACGTTAGAATTAAATGTCTTTGTCATATATTTCATGATGCTCTGTTCGTGTTTCAATTACTATCCTTTATGTGAGCATCATTGAAATCTTATGCCTAGCTAGGGGCATAAAACAATAGCGCTTGTTGGGAGGCAACCCAATGGATAAAGTTTATTTTTGCTTTTTGCTTTCTGATTTCTGTTCTTGAGTGTTAGCACAATTATGATACTATTATGATTGTGTTTTTTAATTAGTGATTGTGCCAAGTAAAGCCTTTAGGATCTTCTTGGGTGATAGTTGCTTCATCTTACTGAAAAATAGAAACTTTTGCTCTCACAAAAATAATTCTCATTTCTAACCAAAGAGCGATAAAATACCAATTCTTTTTGTAGAAGATTAATATACAAATGTCCTAGGTCTTCCTAGTTTATCAGAGTTTTTGGAGTTACAGAACTATTCAAATATGCAGATTGCTACAGACTATTTTGTTTTTGACAGATTCTGTTTTCTTTGCGTTGTGTGCTTGTTTTGATGATTCTATGGTTTTCTTTGATGAGTTTTTGCCGTAGAAAAGTTCGAATACAATAGATATAATGCAAGAATAAAATATGAATTGGTTTTCTACATCACTTATAGTAGTGATTTGTTTTCTTATAGTAATGGATCTCACGATGGTTTTGTTGAGTTTTGTGTGATTGAAGTTTTCAAGTTTTGGGTTATCTTACGATGGATGAAGGAATAAGGAGTAAGAAGAGCCTAAGCTTGGGGATGCCCCGGCATCCCAAGCTATTATCCAAAGAGAGCAAGCAACTAAGCTTGGGGATGCCCCGAGTGGCATCCCCTCTTTCTTCTAACGACCATCGGTATTTTACTCGAAGCTATATTTTTATTCGTCACATACTATGTGTTTTGCTTGGAGCGTCTTGTATGATATGAGTCTTTGCTTGTTTTGTTTTGTGTTTTAAGTCTTTATCCCTTGCTGTACACACCTATTTGAGAGAGCCAAAATTATGCCATGACTTGTTAAAATTGCTCTCTATGCTTCACTTAAATTTTTATGAGCTATGGATTTGCTCTAGTGCTTCACTTATATCTTTTTGAGCATGGTGTGCTTTAGAATTTTTGAAGAAATGCTCTCTTGCTTCACTTAGATTTATTTGAGAGTTAGTAAAATTTTCAAGAAATTCTCTCTTACTTCACTTAAATTAATTGGAGAGAAAGAAATATTATGCTCTTGATCTTCCCTTATATTTGTTTGAGCTTATCAAAAGCAACACATGAAAATTAGTCCCAAAGTGATAGATATCCAAGAAGGATACAATAAAAACTTTCATGAAGATCATTGACAAAATAAACTTGATTCTTAGTAATAGTTTTGAGATATGATGATGTGATATGCGAGTCATGTTGATGAGTAATTATGCTTTAGTAAGAATAAGGGTGTTAAGGTTTGTGATTCCCTGTGCAAGCACGAAAGTCAATAGTCATGCAATGAAATTACATCCTACTTGTGGTGCATTATTCGGTGTTAATTGTGCTTAATGCTCACTTATGAGATTATTCGTTTCTTGGTTGGTCGCTTCTCAACCTTTTGCTAGCCTTCATTTTGCACTAAGTATGATCACTACTTGTGCATCCAAAACCCTTTAAACCAGTTTTGCCACATGAGTCCACTATATCTACCATTATGCGGTATTCTTTTGCTGTTCCAAGAAAATTTGTATGTGCCATCTCTAATATTGAAAATAAATTTGTCTGTTGTGTGCTTGTACTGCTCACGTGGCGGTGAGGGGTGGCTACTATTTCCCATGCTAGATGTGTTATTCTCACGATGAGTGTTTATTCACTTGTCATTGCACGAGAGTAAGGAAAAGGTTTTATGGATGCCCAGTCCTGAAATGAAAAATGAATTTACTTTATGTTCTCAAATAATGAATTCCTTGGAAAGTGTTAGTATGGAAGGCACCCGTTGTAACACCCACGATGCGGCTATATCTCCCACGTGTCGGAGCACGACTTAGAGGCATAACCGCATTGTAGGCATGTCGCAAGAGGGGTAATCTTTACACATCCCATGTACTGAATAAGAAAGAGGTACAGAGTTGGCTTACAATTGCCACTTCACACAATACATAAATATAGCATTACATCATCCAGATACAATCAAGGTCCGACTATGGAACCAAAATAAAGACAACCCCAAATGCATAAGATCCCCGATCGCCCCCAACTGGGCTCCACTACTGATCGTCTGGAAAGGAAACATAGTAACTTCCTAAGTCCTCATCAAACTCCCACTTGAGTTCAGTCGCATCTCCTGGAATGGTATCATCGGCACCTGCATCTGGTTTTGGAAGTAATCTGTGAGTCACGGGGACTCAGCAATCTCACACCCTCGCGATCAAGACTATTTAAGCTTATGGGTAGGGAAAAGGTATGAGGTGGAGCTGTAGCAAGCACTAGCATATATGGTGGCTAACATACGCAAATGAGAGCGAGAAGAGAAGGCAAAGCATGTTCGAGAATCTATGATCAAGAAGTGATCCTAGAACTACTTACGTTCAAGCATAACACGAGACCGTGTTCTCTTCCCGGACTCCGCCGAAAAGAGACCATCACGGCTACACACGCCGTTGATTCATTTTAATTAAGTTAAGTTTCAAGTTTTCTACAACCGGTCATTAACAAATTCCCATCTGCCCATAACCGCGGGCATGGCTTTCGAAAGTTCAAATCCCTGCAGGGGTGTCCCAACTTAGCCCATCACAAGCTCTCACGGTCAACGAAGGATATTCCTTCTCCCAGGAAGGCCCGATCAGACTCGGAATCCCGGTTACAAGACATTTCGACAATGGTAAAACAAGACCAGCAAGACCACCCGCTGTACCGACAAATCCCGATAGGAGCTGCACATATCTCATTCTCAGGGCACACCGGATAAGCTAAGCATATGGGAGCCAACGTAACCCAAGTTGCCTAGGGACGGCCCCGCACGGTGCTCTAGGTTGGACCAACACTTAGGGAAGCACTGGCCCCGGGGGGTTAAAATAAAGATGACCCTTGAGTCCGCGAAACCCAAGGGAAAAAGGCTAGGTGGCAAATGGTAAAACCAAGGTTGGGCCTTGCTGGAGGAGTTTTATTCAAGGCAAACTGTCAAGGGGCTCCCATTATAACCCAACCGCATAAGGAACACAAAATCAAGGAACATAACACCGGTATGACGGAAACTAGGGCGGCAAGAGTGGAACAAAACACCAGGCATAAGGCCGAGCCTTCCACCCTTTACCAAGTATATATGTGCATTAAAGTAAACCAGATATAATAATGATATCCGAACAATAAACATGTTCCAACAAGGAACAAACTCCAATCTTCACCTGCAACTAGCAACGCTATAAGAGGGGCTGAGCAAAGCGGTAACATAGCCAAACAACAGTTTGCTAGGACAAGGTGGGTTAGAGGTTTGACATGGCAATATGGGAGGCATGATAAAGCATGTGGTAGGTATCGCGGCATAGTCAGAGCAATAGAGCGAGCAACTAGCAAGCAAAGATAGAAGTGATTTCGAGGGTATGGTCATCTTGCCTGCAAAGTACTTCGAGTTGACGTAAGCTTGATCCTCCTAAGCATACTCAACGGGTTCCTCGATCACGTACTCGTCTCCCGGCTCTATCCAAGAAAGAACACAAGCAAAGGGAACCACAATCAACCACGGTGCAATGCGCAAGCAACATGATGCAAAACATGGCATGATATGCAGGATGTAAAATGCAATGCATATGCGTGCTCCAGAAGGAAAAGATTGAACCAGGCCTCAACTTGGCAAACCAAGAGCGCCGCTGGAAAGTTGAGTTGATTTCGGTCGAAATCGATATAAAGATCACCAGAATCGGATGCACGGTTTGCAAATGGCAAGCAAAACAATAATGGCACTATTCTGCAATTAACAGCACGATGCCATCTAAAATGCAACAAGAAACTAAGCTACTGCACTCTAACATAGCAACAAAGCACATGACAGTGATCCACTCAAGATGCTTGACAAAATATGAACATTGAGCTACGGCTAAATCACTCAATAGCAGGTTCAAACAAGCATGACAAAAGTGCAAAAGATATCAGGTTCACAGACTTGGTGAAAATAACATGTCAGGATTTAACGTCAGGAAGCAATGTTTAGAGCAGGATAACAACATGCTACAGGAACATATCATGGCAAAGCAAGGCATGGCATGAAACTTCTCAAAGCATATAACAAAAGTCCCTTAGTGACCATAAGCCAAAAAGGATCAGAAGATACAATGGCAACCATGTAAACATAGCAAGTTTCGTTAATAGATCCAAACTTTGCAGAAAACTGGACATGCCATAAACAGAGTTACGTAGGCATGTTTGCGAGCTCGATGCACTCGCCACAAGGCATTGCATGACAAACTAAGCATACACCCAG
Organism: Triticum aestivum; assembly: GCF_018294505.1. NCBI lineage: Eukaryota > Viridiplantae > Streptophyta > Magnoliopsida > Poales > Poaceae > Triticum > Triticum aestivum. The sequence continues at coordinate 226,479,034 of NC_057806.1, read as the reverse complement.
CAAGAAGACATGTTCAAGAAGCTAACCATGGCAAGTACCATCTCATAGCATGCAAGGATCAACTACAACAACCTCGGCAAAATTGATTAACACGTAAACAATCTGCCAGGAACATTTTATAGCAAAATTAGAGCATGATTGAGTCATGCTAGGTTACTCCATAATTGCAAACAAAGACATGGATGGATATAACATAAAAATATCTCAAAATCATCCTTACCGAACCTGCTCAAAAGAGGCATGGATCACTCTGTAGCAACATGAATACATGGCATAAAAATAACATCAGGGAAAAGACTTAGAAGAGTTCTAAGTCCCTAAAATCAGCAACATCACGAGAGCTACTTTGCATGCTTGTGCTAGTCACCAAATTGATCACAAAAATACATGGCATACACCCTTGTAAAGATGGCATGGCATATCCCAAAACACATGTAGGGCTCAAGTTCATAGGAGGCACACAGTAATCATGGAAAAAAATGACAAATGTCCATAATCTGTTAAGAAACAGAAACTAACATTTTATAGCACTCTTGCAACAGCATTTAGGGCATCAAGATGAACTCAAATAAGCATGGTGCAATGGAATGAAATGAAGAGGACATCCAAACGAACAAATTGATATATCACACGCGCAAAACGGAGCTACGGATGATGATATATGGCCTGATGAACATGCCTAGAAAATATAGGGACTTAGGGAAAAAAATCACCTCCCAGATCTGGATCTAGGGTTCGCACGTGGACCGAGGTTCGACGGCGGGGTCACTGGAGAGTTCGCCGGAGAGGAGGGGAGCACCGATCGGAGCTGTAGGGGACAGCGGAGAACGGCGCGGGGTCGCCGGATCCGGCCGCGGTGAAGGGCGGCGAGCTCCCGGGCGGCGGACGGCGGCGAACGGCGCGACGAGGAGCAGCGGCAGCCGGGCGAGGTCGCCGGTGAGGGCAGCCGCGTCGGCGCCGAGCGATGCGGGCGGCGGGGCACATGGGGAAGCGGGGCGGCGCGCGCGGGCTCGGGTGGGCCGGGGGCGGCGGGCGCGCCACATGGCAGCACGCCACTGGCTGCGGGCGGGGGAGGCGACTCGTCCGGTGGGAACCGGACGTGTCCGGCGGCGGAGATGGGCGATTTGCTAGGGTTATGGGTGGTTTTTGCCCGAAATTTCAGGGGAGAGGGGGTTTATATAGGTAGAGGGAGCTAGGAGAGTCCAAATGAGGTGCGGTTTTCGGCCACGCGATCGTGATCGAACGAACGATAGGATGGAGGGGGTTTAGATGGGTTTTGGGCCACTTTGGATGGGTGTTGGGCTGCAACACACATGAGGCCTTTACGGTTCCTCGGTTAACCGTTGGAGTATCAAACGAAGTCCAAATGGCGCGAAACTTGACAGGTGGTCTACCGGTAGTATACCAAGACCGCTTGGCAAGTCTCGGTCCAATCCGAGAACGTTTAACACCCGCACACGAAAAGAGGCAAAAGGGGACACTGGAGGACGTAGGAGCGCCAGAATGCAAAACGGACAATGGGGAAAATGCTCGGATGCATGGGACGAACACATATGCAAATGCGATGCACATGATGACATGATATGAGATGCATGACAAGGACAAAAGCAAAATGAAGACAAAACCCAACCACGAGGGAATATCATAACTTAGTGCTGAAAATGGCAAGAGTTGGAATACAAATATGGCAAGTTACATACGGGGCGTTACAACACTCCACCACTACGAAAGGATCTCATCCCGAGATATAGGACTGGAAAACTCCGGATATTCGGAACGGAGGTGGTCCTCGCGTTCCCAGGTGGCTTCACGGTCGGAATGATGTGACCACTTTACTTTCAGGAATTTGATAGACTTGTTGCGAGTCTTGCTCTCAGTTTCTTCAAGAATAGCAATGGGATGCTCATGATAAGACATGTCTTCTTGGAGATCAATCTCTTCGAAGTTGATGGTGCGGTCAGGAGTCTTGAAACACTTGCGAAGCTGAGACACGTGAAACACATCGTGCACGTTTGCAAAGTTGGACGGAAGCTCAAGTTGATAGGCGAGATTGCATCTTTTGCCAATGATCTTGAAAGGACCCACATATCTAGGGGCAAGCTTCCCTTTGATACCGAAGTGACGAGTACCTGTCATTGGAGAGACGCGGAGGTAGACATGGTCTCCGATCTCGAAAGCCAAGTCATGATGCTTGCTATCATAGTAACTCTTCTGGCGCGATTGCGCGGCTTTGAGATTTTCACGAATGACTTTGCACATTTCTTCAGCCTCTGTGATCAAGTCATTGCCAAGAAGTTGGCGTTCACCAGTCTCTGACCAGTTAAGGGGAGTACGGCACTTTCTGCCATAGAGAATCTCGAATGGGGCCTTGCCCGAACTCGCTTGGAAGCTGTTGTTGTAGGAGAACTCGGCATATGGAAGACAATATTCCCACTTCATACCGAAAGAAATGACACATGCCCTGAGCATTCCTTCAAGAATTTGATTGACTCGCTTGACTTGGCCACTAGTTTGAGGATGAAAGGCTGTGCTGAAGCGAATGCTGGTGCCCAAAGCCTTCTAAAAAGAATCCCAGAACTTAGAAGTAAAGATGCTTCCACGATCTGAAGATATCAACTGCGGAATGCCGTGCAGAGAGACAATCCTGGAGGTATATAGCTCTGCCAACTGAGCTTCTGTGATAGATTCTTTGATAGGAAGAAAATGAGCCACTTTAGTGAGCTTGTCGATGACAACAAATATAGCATCATTGCCATGCTTGGACATGGGAAATCCAGTCACGAAGTCCATCTCAATATGGTCAAACTTCCATTCTGGAATGGCAAGAGGTTGGAGGAGACTAGCTGGCCGTTGGTGTTCTGCTTTCACTCTTCTGCAGACATCACATTCATTCACGAACTGAGCAATCTCGCGCTTCATTCGAGTCCACCAATACGACTGCTTGAGGTCATGGTACATCTTTGTACTACCAAGATGAATAGATAGGAGTGAATTGTGAGCCTTGTTCATAATGACTTTACGAAGGTCACCCTTAGGAACAACAATGCGATCCTTGAAGAAAAGAGTATCTTTGTCATCAAGGCGATAGCACTTGTACTTGGGTTGGTTGTTGGCAATCCCAATCTTCACCTTCTTCACCATGGCATCAAGAAGTTGAGCCTCACAAATCTGATCTTCCAAAGTAGGAGAGACTTGGAGGTTGACAAGGAATCCTTGAGGAACAACTTAGAGATTAAGTTTGCAGAAAGCTTCACAAAGATCCGGTTGGAAGGGCTTGAGAATCAAACTATTGCAGTAAGCCTTCCTGCTCAAAGCGTCAGCAATGATATTGGCCTTTCCTGGAGTATATTCAATACTCAGATTATACTCTTGAATCATTTCGACCCAACGAGTCTGCCTGAGGTTGAGGTTGGGCTGAGTGAAGATGTACTTGAGACTCTTATGATCAATGAAGATGTCCACTTTCCTTCCCAACAAGAGAAGTCTCCATGTTAAAAGAGCATGGACAACTGCCGCCAACTCGAGGTCATGAGTGGGGTAGTTCTTTTCGTTGGGCTTGAACTGGCGAGAGGTATACACCACAACTTTCTTCTCTTGCATTAACACAACACCGAGACCTTGAAGGGAAGCATCACAGAAAACCTCAAATGGTTTGGATTCATCAGGAGGAGTCAGAATTGGAGCTGTGTCTAACTTCTCTTCGAGGGTGTTGAAAGCGATGTCACATTCAGGCGTCCATACATACTTCACATGCTTCTAGAGGAGGTTGGAAAGAGGCTTCGCGATCTTAGAGAAATTCTCAACGAATCTTCGACAATAGCTTGCGAGTCCAAGAAAGCTGCGGAGCTGCTTCACATTCTGAGGCGGTTCCCAATTCAAAATTGCAGACACCTTCTCAGGATTAATAGCTATGCCCTTGGCGGAGATGATATGCCCAAGGTAGAGAACCTCATCGAGCCAAAACTCGCACTTTGAAAACTTCGCATAGAACTGATGTTCTCTGAGTTTGTCGAGTACCAATCTCAAGTGCTTGGCATGATCCTCCTTGTTCTTGGAAAAGACCAAAATGTCATCGAGATAGACCAAGACGAAGTCATTTGTGTAGGGGTTGAAGATGAAGTTCGTCATGCGAGAGAATGTTGGAGGAGCGTTGACAAGGCCGACAGACATGACAGTGTATTCATAGGAACCATAGCTTGTTCTGAATGCTGTCTTGGGGATGTCTTGTTCACGAATGCGAATCTAATGATAGCCCATACGGAGGTCAAGCTTGGAGAATACTTGAGCACCCTTGAGTTGTTCGAAAATCTTGTTGATGTTGGGAAGTGGGTACTTGTTCTTTATGGTCTTCTTGTTCAATGGGCGGTAGTCGACACAAAGTCGGTCTGTGCCATCCTTCTTCTTGACAAAAAGAACACCACAACCCCATGGAGAAGAACTCGGTCGGATCAGACCCATACACTCTTGTATATCGAGTTGTTTCTTCAGCTCCTTCAACTCTTCTGGTCCAAGCTTGTAAGGACGTTTGCAAACAGGTTCCGTGCCAGGCTCTAGATCAATGACGAATTCAACTGGCCGGTGAGGAGGCATTCCTAGAAGCTCTTCTAGAAAGACGTCTTGATATTCACAAATGACTGGAATCTGAGAGATGGCATTCAGCTCGCCCTTCTCATTGAGAGAAAACAGTCGAATGGTATCATCATGAGCTGCATAGATGATCACATCTTCAGACGAGTGTGTCAATTGAATCTGCCTAGTAGCACAATCAAGTTGAGCCTTGTGCTTAGAAAGCCAGTCAATGCCGAGAATTAGATCAATATCCGAGTCACCAAGGACCATTGGAGAAGACAGAAACTTATAGTCACCCATCTTGATAGAAACATTCGGGATCATCGTGGTAGCCCTCATAGACTTGGCCGGAGAAACCACTCCCATAGGTTTACCCAACATTTCCGAAACGAAGTCATGTTTTGAAACAAATGATCTTGACATGAAACAATGCGATGCACCAGTATCAAAAAGGACTTTTGCAAGAGTAGAGTTAACTGGAAAGTTACCCATGATCACTTATGAAGAGTCCTCTGCCTGAGCTACGTTCACCATGTTGACCTTTGCAAACTTGGGATTATGCTTGACCACTGCATTGATGGCAGATATCACAGGAGGAGGAGGTGGAAGACGCCTCTGGTTGAAGCATTTGTTTGCATAGTGACCCTTCTGCTTACACTTGTTGCACGTGACCTCTGAGAGCGGCCGGTGATACGGAGCACTTGATCTTGGGGCATGAGACGAAGCTTTGTTTTGAAAGCCTGGGTTGGGTGGGTGGGAAGATCCATTGCCACCTTTGCTCTTCTTCTGATAAGGCTGGCGGAACGGAGGAGGAGGAGGCAACCAATACTTTTGCTGCTTAGCTGCCACTTGAGTTGAAGAAGAAGGATTTGCATCCCTGACTCTCTTATTAGATGCATCACACTTGAGCTGAGCAGCCTCTTGCTTTAATGCCATATTGTAGAACTCATCATATTTTTTCGGCTCAAAAAGCACAAGAGCTAGTTGCAGATCTTCTCTGAGGCCACCTCTGAATTGATAATTCATGCTCTTCTCGTCAGGGACGTCTTGCTTGGCGAAGCGAGCGAGCTTCTGGAACATGATGTTGTATTGGTAAACAGACAAGCTGCCTTGCTTCAGATTGCGGCACTCCTCATGCTTTCTCTCGACAACACTCTAAGGAATGTGGTGAGCTCTGAACTCTTGGCGGAAATCATCCCAGGTAATCACACGACCTCCTCTGGAATCTTTGTATTGTTGATACCACTCAGCAGCTTGGTCTTTGAGTTGGAACGAAGCAAACTTGACAAAGTCCTCAGGCCTGATGTTGCTGCACTCAAAATGTTTGCAGATATCCACGAGCCAATCATCAGCGTCCGTGGCCTCGACACAGTTACTAAAAGACTTCGGCTGGTTTGCAAGGAACTGATTGAGGGTAGCAAACTGAGTTTGATTGTTGCCATGGCCTAGATTTCCTTGGTTGCGCTCTTGCAAGAGTTTCATAATCAACTGCGTGTTGGCGTTGGTAGCGTCCATCACAACTTGCCATGCCTCCAGAGGTGGAGGTGGTGGCGGTGGTTCCAGATTCTGACGCATTGGAGGAGCCATCCTGAAGAGGGTGACATCTGTTAGCATCTTGAAAGACATATATTCAAGCTGAATCAAATGGATCGAAATTGCAACATGTAGCCTTAATATTCGAACAAGAATGAACGAATGAATTCCAAATTAAATGGTCACACTTCCATAAATTGAGAAGCCACTTAGATAGAGGTAGATGAATAAAACAACAAGGTACCGACATGAACAAATAATTGGTAAGGATTACCCAATCATAAACCAAATATCTGCGGAAGAAATACTAGAGCTACATGAATTCCCACCTATGAAACTCCCGAAACTTTCCGGCTATGCAATCAAGTGTTGGGGATACAGGGGAATCATAATATCTCACCCAAAACTAGCAAATCCTACATCCAGCTGTATCCATCCTTCAACACATAACCAAGAAACCTTCGGAAATCATTTACCTCAACCTTCAAAAAGCATCCGTTATACGAGTTATGGCAATACTCCCGAACTCCCACCCCAGTACTGGGTGGCGTCGAGGTTATCTCACCAACAACTGCATAAAAGAGATTTTCGATGTCGGCGAAACTTAGGTATTCCAGAACTACAACGATAAAATTGTGACGACAACACCTCGGAGCTCAACTCCCCGGGACACTGCCACAACCCCTAAATGTCAGGAGGCACCAAGAACAATGTTCTTGTCACAAAACCATCGGAACGATTCCAGGATACCCGCGTGATCCTATTTTTTAGTGAAATTTGAGAAGAGAAGAGTCAAAACTCTACGTCAGGATGCCTCACCAGAGCGATGAAGGGACTGAGGAGTAAAAAGAATCCTACTCTCCGATATATATAATCCTAAAAGACTCAAAACATTTTTCTAGACTCAACAACGCCAGCAATTTTCGATCAAGCAGGGGGCTCCTAAGTCGGGGAAGGCTCTGATTACCAACTTGTAACACCCACAATGCGGCTATATCTCCCACGTGTCAGAGCACGACTTAGAGGCATAACCGCATTGTAGGCATGTCGCAAGAGGGGTAATCTTTACACATCCCATGTACTGAATAAGAAAGAGGTACAGAGTTGGCTTACAATCGCCACTTCACACAATACATAAATATAGCATTACATCATCCAGATACAATCAACGTCCGACTATGGAACCAAAATAAAGACAACCACAAATGCATAAGTTCCCCGATCGCCCCCAACTGGGCTCCACTACTGATCGTCTAGAAAGGAAACATAGTAACGTCCTGAGTCCTCATCGAACTCCCACTTGAGTTCAGTCGCATCTCCTGGAATGGTATCATTGGCACCTGCATCTGGTTTTGGAAGTAATCTGTGAGTCACGGGGACTCAGCAATCTCACACCCTTGCGATCAAGACTATTTAAGCTTATGGGTAGGGAAAAGGTATGAGGTGGAGCTGCAGCAAGCACTAGCATATATGGTGGCTAACATACGCAAATGAGAGCGAGAAGAGAAGGCAAAGCACGTTCTAGAATCTATGATCAAGAAGTGATCCTAGAACTACTTACGCTCAAGCATAACACGAGACCGTGTTCTCTTCCCGAACTCTGCCTAAAAGAGACCATCACGGCTACACACGTTGTTGATTCATTTTAATTAAGTTAAGTTTCAGGTTTTCTACAACCGGACATTAACAAATTCCCATCTACCCATAACCGCGGGCACGGCTTTGGAAAGTTCAGATCCCTGCAGGGGTGTCCCAACTTAGCCCATCACAAGCTCTCACGGTCAACGAAGGATATTCCTTCTCCCAGGACGGCCCGATCAGACTCGGAATCCCGGTTACAAGACATTTCGACAATGGTAAAACAAGACCAACAAGACCACCCATTGTGCCGACAAATCCCGATAGGAGCTGCACATATCTCGTTCTCAGGGCACACCGGATAAGCTAAGCATACGGGAGCCAACGTAACCCAAGTTGCCAAGGGACGGCCCCGCACGGTGCTCTAGGTTGGACCAACACTTAGAGAAGCACTGGCCCCGGGGGGTTAAAATAAAGATGACCCTTGAGTCCGCGAAACCCAAGGGAAAAAGGCTAGGTGGCAAATGGTAAAACCAAGGTTGGGCCTTGCTGGAGGAGTTTTATTCAAGGCGAACTGTCAAGGGGTTCCCATTATAACCCAACCGCGTAAGGAACGCAAAATCAAGGAACATAACACCGGTATGACGGAAACTAGGGCGGCAAGAGTGGAACAAAACACCAGGCATAAGGCCGAGCCTTCCACCCTTTACCAAGTATATAGGTGCATTAAAGTAAACAGATATAATAATGATATCCCAACAATAAACATGTTCCAACAAGGAACAAACTCCAATCTTCACCTGCAACTAGCAACACAATAAGAGGGGCTGAGCAAAGCGGTAACATAGCCAAACAACAATTTGCTAGGACAAGGTGGGTTAGAGGTTTGACATGGCAATATGGGAGGCATGATAAAGCATGTGGTAGGTATCGCGGCATAGTCAGAGCTATAGAGCGAGCAACTAGCAAGCAAAGATATAAGTGATTTCGAGGGTATGGTCATCTTGCCTGCAAAGTTCTTCGAGTTGACGTAAGCTTGATCCTCCTAAGCATACTCAACGGGTTCCTCGATCATGTACTCGTCTCCCGGATCTATCTAAGAAAGAACACAAGCAAAGGGAACTAAAATCAACCACGGTGCAATGCGCAAGCAACATGATGCAAAACATGGCATGATATGCAGGATGTAAAATGCAATGCATATGCGTGCTCCGGAAGGAAAAGATTGAACCAGGCCTCAACTTGGCTAACCAAGAGCGCCGCTGGAAAGTTGAGTTGATTTCGGTCGAAATCGATATAAAGATCACCGGAATCGGATGCACGGTTTGCAAATGGCAAGCAAAACAATAATGGCACTATTCTGCGATTAACAGCACGATGCCATCTAAAATGCAACAAGAAACTAAGCTACTGCACTCTAACATAGCAACAAAGCACATGACAGTGATCCACTCAAGATGCTTGACAAGAGATGAACACTGAGCTACGGCTAAAACACTCAATAGCAGGTTCAAACAAGCATGGCAAAAGTGCAAAAGATATCAGGTTCACAGACTTAGTGAAAATAACATGTCAGGATTTAACATCAGGAAGCAATGTTTAGAGCAAGATAACAACATGCTACAGGAACATATCATGGCAAAGCAAGGCATGGCAGGAAACTTCTCAAAGCATATAACAAAAGTGCCTTACTGACCATAAGCCAAAAAGGATCAGAAGATACAATGGCAACCATGTAAACATAGCAAGTTTCGTTAACAGATTCAGACTTAGCAGAAAACTGGACATGGCATAAATAGAGTTACGTAGGCATGTTTGCGAGCTCGATGCACTCGCCACAAGGCATTGCATGACAAACTAAGCATACACCCAGCAAGAAGACATGTTCAAGAAGCTAACCATGGCAAGTACCATCTCTTAGCATGCAAGGATCAACTACAACAACCTCGGCAAAATTGATTAACACGTAAACAATCTGCCAGGAACATTTTATAGCAAAAGTAGAGCATGATTGAGTCATGCTAGGTTACTCCATAATTGCAAACAGAGACATGGATGGATAGAACATAAAAATATCTCAAAATCATCCTTACCGAACCTGCTCAAAAGAGGCATGGATCACTCTGTAGCGACATGAATACATGGCATAAAAATAACATCAGGGAAAAGACTTAGAAGAGTTCTAAGTCCCTAAAATCAGCAACATCACAAGATCTACTTTGCATGCTTGTGCTAGTCACCAAATTGATCACAAAAATACATGGCATACACCCCTGTAAAGATGGCATGGCATATCCCAAAACACATGTAGGGCTCAAGTTCATAGGAGGCACACAGTAATCATGGAAAAAAATGACAAATGTCCATAATCTGTTAAGAAACAGAAACTAACATTTTATAGCACTCTTGCAACAGCATTTAGGGCATCAAGATGAACTCGAACAAGCATGGTGCAATGGAATGAAATGAAGAGGACATCCAGGCGAACAAATTGATATATCACACACGCAAAACGGAGCTACGGATGATGATATATGGCCTGATGAACATGCCTAGAAAATATAGGGACTTAGGGAAAAAAATCACCTCCTAGATCTGGATCTAGGGTTCGCACGTGGACCGAGGTTCGACGGCGGGGTCACTGGAGAATTTGCCGGAGAGGAGGGGAGCCCCGATCGGAGCTGTAGGGGACAGCGGAGAACGACACGGGGTCACCGGATCCGGCCACGGTGAAGGGCGGCGAGCTCCCGGGCGGCGGTGGCGGATGGCGGCGAACGGCGACCGGGCGACGCGGCGGAGCGGCAATGCAGGCGGCAGGGCGCGCGGGGGAGCGGGGCGGCGCACGCGGGCTCGGGGGGCTCGACCCGGGCTCGGGCGGCCGACAACGGTGGGCGGCGGGCACGCCACTGGCTACGGGCGGCGGCGACGACTTGTCCGGTCGGAACCGGACATGTCCGGTGGCAGAGATGGTCGATTTGCTAGGGTTAGGGGTGGTTTTTGCCTAAAATTTCGGGGGAGAGGGGGTTTATATAGGTAGAGGGAGCTAGGAGAGTCCAAATGAGGTGCGGTTTTTGGCCACGCGATCGTGATCGAATGATAGATAGGATGGAGGGGGTTTAGATGGGTTTTGGGCCACTTTGGAGGGGTGTTGGGCTGCAACACACATGAGGCCTTTACGGTTCCTCGGTTAACCATTGGAGTATCAAATGAAGTCCAAATGGCGCGAAACTTGACAGGCGGTCTACTGGTAGTATACCAAGGCCGCTTGGCATGTCTCGGTCCAATCCGAGAACGTTTGACACCCGCACATGAAAAGAGGCAAAAGTGGACACCCAAGGACGTAGGAGCGTCGGAATGCAAAACGGACAACGGGGAAAATGCTCGGATGCATGAGACGAACACGTATGAAAATGCAATGCACATGATGACATGATATGAGATGCATGGAAAGGACAAAAGAAAAACTAAGACAAAACCCAACCACGAGGGAAGATCATAACTTAGTGCCGAAAATGGCAAGAGTTGGAATACAAATATGGCAAGTTACATATGGGGCGTTACACCTGTGGATACAGCGAGCCATGGATAGTGAAAGTATGGTGGAAAAAGGAATAAACTTTAATTTCTGTTTGGGAACTGCCTACGATATATCTAGCATGGAAAGTGTTGGGAACTATAAGTCGTTTTCGTTGGTGGGAAAAGTATGCCTCTCAAAATGTTTATATCTCTAAATTTTCGATTTGAGCTCTGGCACCTCTACAAATCCCCACTTCCCTCCGTGAAGAGCCTTTATTTTACTTTATGCAACTTTTATTTTGAATTTGAGTCTTCATCTTCTCTTATAAAGCACCAACTAGGGGCCACTATGATTGTACTTGAGCATTGGGTGTAGCTAATATGCGAGTGTGTTTCATGAATGGATCAATGATTGAGCATGATGGGCTAGGGATAGCTTATTTCAGCGGTGATATTTTGAAAGACTTGGTTGCTTGTTGATATGATTGAGTATCTAAATTATCATGTCAAAACTAGACTATTGCTTTAAACAATATAAAAGTCCAAATGTCCATGCTATAAAGAAATGAATATGATATGACATGTTAGACAACATTCCACATCAAAAATTCTATTTTTATCATTTACCTACTCGAGGACGAGCAGGAATTAAGCTTGGGGATGCTGATACCTCTCTAATGTATCTATAATTTTTTTATTGTTCCATGCTATTATATTATCATTCTTGGAAGTTTTATAATCATTTTATAGTCATTTTTTGGTACTAACCTACTGACATAGTGCAAAGTGCCAGTTGTTTTTTTTTTTCATTTTTTACATCGCAAGTAATCAATATCAAACGGTGTCCAAACATAGCGAAACTTTTTGTGGATTTTTTGGACCATAAGACATCCAATGGACCAGAAAACTTTTTGTGCCCACCTCGGGTGCCCCCCAGACCGCCTCTTTACTCTAAAAATACCCCAATATTCCAGAAACCCTAGGGGAGTCGATGAAAAACAATTCCAACCGCTGCAGAGTCTAGAACCACCAGATCCAATCTAGACACCATCACGGAGGGGTTCACCACTTCCATTGGTGCCTCTCCGATGATGCGTGAGTAGTTCTTTGTAGACCTTCGGGTCCGTAGTTAGTAGCTAGATGGCTTCCTCTCTCTTGTTTGATTCTCAATACAATGGTCTCTTGGAGATCCATATGATGTAATTCTTCTGCGATGTGTTTGTTGGGATCCGATGAACTTTGAGTTTATGATCAAATCTATCTCTTTTTATCCATGGAAGTTATTTGAATCTTCTTTGATCTCTTATATGCATGATTGCTTATAGCCTCGTATTTCTTCTCCGATATTTGGGTTTTGTTTGGCCAACTTGATTTATTTATCTTGCAAGGGAAGAAGTGCTTTGTAGTGGGTTCGATCTTACGGTGCTTGATCCCAGTGATAAAAGGGGAATTGACATGTATGTATCATTGCTACTAAGGATAAAATGATGGGTTCTATTTCTACATAAATAGATCTTGTCTACATCATGTCATTGTTCTTATTGCATTACTCCGTTTCTCCATGAACTTAATACACTAGATGCATGCTGGATAGTGGTCGATGTGTGGAGTAATAGTAGTAGATGTAGGTAGGAGTCGGTCTACTAATCTTGGACGTGATGCCTATTTAATGATCATTGCCTGGATATTGTCATGATTATTTGAAGTTCTATCAATTGCCTAATAATAATTCGTTTACCCACTATTTGCTATTTTTCTCGAGAGAAGCCACTAGTGAAACCTACGGCCACCGGGTCTCTTTCTCATATTATTTGCCTTTGCGATCTATTTTATTTGCCTTTTATTTCCAGATCTATTAAACCAAAAATACAAAAATACCTTGCTGCAATTTATTCTTATTTATTTTATTTGGCATTCGATCTATCAATCTACTACAATTTATTCACGTCCGTTTGCCAATTTCTGGTGTTGTTACACGAAAGGGATTGACAACCCCTTTAATACGCCGGGTTGTGAGTATTTGTTATTTGTGTGCAGGTGCCGTTTACATATTATTGCTTGGTTGTCCTACTAGTTCGATAACCTTGGTCTCATCACTGAGGGAAATACCTACCGTCGCTATGCTACATCATCCCTTCCTCTTTGGGGAAATATCGACGTACCTTCAAGCCGCATCAGTCAGTGCGGTGCTCGTCATAGAACGGGAATCCGAGGGCCACAAGCTGCAAGTCCAAAAGTCGGTCTACTACGTGTCCGAGGTGCTTACGTCATGAAAATCATGATACCCACATTATCAAAATATAGCCTACACGGTCTTCATGGCATCTCGAAAGCTACATCGTTACTTTCAAGAATGTTCGGTCATAGTAGTGTCAGAAGTCCCCTTGAACGATATAATCAATAACAAGGATGCTACGGGCTGCATCGCCAAATGGGCCATCGAGCTTCTCCCCTTTGAGATAACATACAAGCCACACCGATCCATCAAATCTCACATGCTGGCCGATTTCATAGCCGAATGGACCGAGGCCGAATTACCCAGGAAGTACTCCACATACTCTCACTAGACAATGTACTTCAACGGCTCAAAGATGTTGGCCGGACTAGGGGCTGGGGTCATCCTCATCTTCCCCATAGGCGACACCATTCAGTATGTCCTCCAAATAATGTATACAGACTCAAAAAACACAGCCAAGTACAAGGCACTATTACATGGTCTTTGCATGGCCACATCAATGGGCGTACATCGCCTCGAGGTAAGGGGAGACTCAAATCTGGCAATCTCTCAAGTAAACGGCGAATTCAACGCCAAAGACCCTAAGATGGCGGCATATAGAAACGTGGTCCTCCGGATATCTACTCGATTTGAGGGCCTAGAATTTCACCATGTCGTTAGAGACAACAATCAAGCAGCCAGTATCCTTGCTCACATGGGCACCAAGCGCGACCCGGTTCCTAAAAACACCTTCCTCGAACGGCTCTTTAAGCCCTCCGTGGTATGGCAGGACAACGTATCCGGTGCACCAACCCATGTGCCCGCTCACAGTGCCTCGCCCAAAAATGAACAAGACGATCAGGTCATCGGCGGCTCCACACATGAGGTAATGGTCGTAATCCCACCCTGGACAAAGCCCTTGTTAGCCTACCTCACACAGCATCAGCTTCCGGAGGACCAAACCGAAGCTCGAGGCATAGTTCTCCGCTCTAAAGCATACAAGGTCCATGAAGGTGAACTCTATAAGAAGAGTACCACAAGAGTTTTACAAAGGTGCATCTCCGAAGAGGAGGGACATCAGCTTTTGGCAGAGATACACGCGGGCATGGGTGGACACCATGCGGCAGCTCGGGCTTTGGCCAGCAAAGCTTTCTGAGAAGGTTTTTTCTGGCGTACCGCCTGCGGGGATGCCCGGACACTAGTCCAACACTACGTCGAATGTCAGTTGTTCGCAAATCAAAGCCACATGCCCCCCACAGCTCTCCGAATGATACCTATCACGTGGCCTTTTGCGGTCTGGGGTCTTGACATGGTCATACCACTCAAAGGGGGGACAAACAAAAAGAAGTACCTACTGGTCATGGTCAAAAAACTCACCAAGTGGATTGAGGCAAGACCCGTCACTTCGGCAGAATCCGGACCTGTCGTCGACTTCTTATCCGATGTCATACACCATTATGGTGTCCCCCATAGCATAATTACCGATAATGGTACCAACTTCACCGCCCAGGAAGTTAAAGACTGGTGTGATAAAATGGGAATTAAGCTCGATTACGCTTGAGTGTACCACCCACAGACCAACGGGCAGGTCGAACGGGCCAATGGACTCATTATGAGCGGCATTAAGCCTCGCCTAGTTCGATCCCTTGAACAACCAGACTGTCATTGGGTCGAGGAACTCGATTCCGTACTATGGGGGTTGCGGACCACCCCTAATCGGTTAACCGGATGCACACCATTTTTATGGTATACGGTGCGGAAGCAGTTCTCCCATGCAACCTTATCCATGAAACGCCAAGAGTGCGCATGTATGAAAAAAAAGGAAGCCAAGCAAGATCGGCAGGACAATCTGGATGCTCTGGAAGAAGAGTGAGACATAGCTCGGGCTCAGTACGTGTTCTATCAATAGCAAGCATGACGTTACCACAACCGCGAAGTCCGGGCAAAGACATACAACGCGGGAGACCTTGTCCTCCGACTCCCAAAAAACAGAAGAACAAACTATCACCTAAGTGGGAGGGACTGTATATCAGCGATGAAGTACTTGTAGGAGGAGCGTATCATCTTCGCAGCCCGTCTAACAATCGCCTTGAGCCGAACTCGTGGAATGCATCAAGGCTGCAGCATTTTTATGCCTGAGTCCGACATCAATTTTCTCCTTTCCTTTCTTTGATTTTACCCTTTTCCCTCTTTTGTCATGCCATACAATTGTGACGCCCGGATAATTAGGCTACAGTAAACCCAAGATAATGATGCCACGTCACCACGGTTACTGTTGTTAATTTCGTGTTAGTTCAAAATCGATTCGAAATTAAAACTTAAAATAAAGTCAAATGGTAAAGATTTTCAAATATTAAAACTAAGATGTTGGGGTGTTGCCAAATAATGCATAGGTGGTTATTGTGGAGAAACCACAATTTTATAAAACGTTTAAAGACTCTAAAGTAATTAAAACGCAGCTATGACGATTAATTAAATGCCCTTTTAAAAATAATAATAATGCAAACTATTTTAATTAGGTGTCATACTTGTTGGAGCAGTAGATTAAATTATAACATTAATTTAGGAGTTGTATTTATATTTTATACAACAACAATTAAAAGAATGAACTAGAAAAGAAAATTAAATAAAAGGAAAAAAACAGAACTAACACACACACACAAAAAAAAGAGGAAAGAGAAAGCCCCCCCTGGGCCGTGGCCCAACTGGGCCAACCCAACCGGCCCAGCCGGCCACCCCACCAGGCCGGCCCAAACCCCACCCCTTATCCACTCCCCTCACCCCCCCGCAACCCTAGCCGCCACCCACTCGCCCCCCCACTCCCACTCCCGCACGTCGCTCCT
Organism: Triticum aestivum; assembly: GCF_018294505.1. NCBI lineage: Eukaryota > Viridiplantae > Streptophyta > Magnoliopsida > Poales > Poaceae > Triticum > Triticum aestivum. The sequence continues at coordinate 226,462,780 of NC_057806.1, read as the reverse complement.
CCCCCCCCCTCCACGAACGGATCCGATCGGGGGAACGAACCCCGTCGCCCCCTGCGCCCCGACGCCATCCCGCCGCACGCCGGACCGCCCCGCCGCCACACGACGCCGCCCCGTCCTCTCCTCCTCCCCGACCAGCCACCCAGGGCAACGGCGCCCCTCGCCGCACGCCTGACGCGCCCGGAGCTCGTCCTCGCCGGAGCGCTCCATCGCCGGCCTGCCTCCCCGTCGCGCGTCGTCGCCGTCTCCCTCCTCAACCCCCCGCTGCCTAGACCCCACCATCCCACGGTGAGCTCCTGTGCCGAGCGCGCCACCCCTCTGTCCCGTGTCCGCTCCTCCCTCGCCTAGCCTGTGCGCCCCTCGCACCGTCCCGCCTCGCGCTCGTCGCCATGCCCAACCGTGGCCGACAGCACCCACTCGTGCCCTCACCGGCCTCTGTGGCCGCGCGCCGGCGCCCCCCCCCCCCCCGCGAGGCCATGACCTCGCCTAGTGCCCCCCCCCGGACAGCCGCCTCCTGCGACCTCTCCCTCCCCGCGCCCGCTGTCCGCTCCAGCGCCCGAACCCGCCACCCCTCGTCTCCGTCCTGCCGGCCTCGAACACGGCCTCGCCGGAGCCCGGTCCGGCCACCGCGCCCCTGCCCCTTCCCTGTGTGCGTTCGTGCACAGGAGGGAGGTGGCCTGAGCCACTTACAGGTGGGGCCCTCCCCCTTGTAAATCAGAAAGAAGAAAAGAAAAAGGGAAGAGGAGAAAAATGAAAATGAAATGAAATGAAATTAGTAAAAGAAATAATTAATTAATTAAATAATTAGTGAATTAATTAAGTTAATTAATTGGGTTTAACTAAATTAATTAGAATTAGTTAACCTAATCAAGTAATTAAGCTAATTAACCTGTTTAGTTAAACTCAGAGAATGACATGCGGGACCCACCTGTCAGGGTTGACTCAGTCAACCCCTGTTGACTGCTGACGTCAGCATGACATCATGCTGACATCATAAATACATTTTTTTGAATTAATTAAATAAATAATTAAATTCCAAAATTGTTAAAATCTTTTAAAAATCATATCTTTTAATCCGTAACTCGGATTAAAATATTTTCAACATGAAAGTTGCTCAGAACGACGAGACGATTCCGGATACGCAGTCCGTTCGTCCACCACACACCCCCTAACCTATCGAACCCGCAACTTTCCCCCTCCGGCTCCTCTGCCCGAAAACACGAAACACCGGGAATACTTTCCCGGATGTTTTCCCCCCCTTCACCGGTATCACCTACTACCGCGTTAGGGCACACCGAACACCGCGTATTGCCTTGTTATATTTTGTGATGCTTTGTTTGCTCTGTATTCATTATTTCTTCCCCCTCTTCTCTCCGGTAGACTACGAGACCGACGCTGCTGCTGACCAGTTCGACTACGGAGTTGACGACCCCTCTCTCTTGCCAGAGCAACCAGGCAAGCCCCCCCCCTTGATCACCAGATATCGCCTATTCTCCTCTATACTGCTTGCATTAGAGTAGTGTAGCATGTTACTGCTTTTCGTTAATCCTATTCTGATGCATAGCCTGTCATTGTTTCTACCGTCATTGATACCTTACCCGCAATCCTAAATGCTTAGTATAGGATGCTAGTGTTCCATCAGTGGCCCTACACTCTTGTCCGTCTGCCATGCTATACTACTGGGCTGTGATCACTTCGGGAGGTGATCACGGGCATATACTATATACTATACACTGTTACATTACCTGTGATGCTGTTCGGAGTTGGGGGCTGAAGGGGCAGGTGGTTCCATCCCGGTAGAGGTGGGCCTGGGTTCCCGACGGTCCCCGACGGTTACTTTGTGGCGGAGCGACAGGGCAGGTTGAGACCACCTAGGAGACAGGTGGGCCTGGCCCTGTTCGGCGTTCGCGGATACTTAACACGCTTAACGAGATCTTGGTATTTGATCTGAGCCGGCTACGAGCCTATACGCACTAACCATCTACGTGGGAGTAGTTATGGGTATCCCGACGTCGTGGTATCAGCCGAAGCACTTCAGACGTCAGCGACGGAGCGGCGCGCGCCGAATTGGACTGGAACGCCACTAGGCTAGGTCTGCTTTCGGCCGCCCTCGCAACGTGCAGGTGTGCTCAGGGCGATGGGCCCAGACCCCTGCGCGCTTAGGTTTAGACCGGCGTGCTGGCCTCTCTGTTGTGCCTAGGTGGGGCTGCGACGTGTTGATCTTCCGAGGCCGGGCATGACCCAGGAAAGTGTGTCCGGCCAAATGGGATCGAGCGTGTTGGGCTATGTGGTGCACCCCTGCAGGGAAGTTAATCTATTCGAATAGCCGTGATCTTCGGTAACAGGACGACTTGGAGTTGTACCTTGACCTTATGACAACTAGAACCGGATACTTAATAAAACACACCCTTCCAAGTGCCAGATACAACCGGTGGTCGCTCTACCTCAGGGATATGAGGAGGGGATCGCCGGGTAGGATTATGCTATGCGATGCTATTGGAGATACTACTTGGAGGACTTCAATCTACTCTCTTATACTTGATGCAAGACGAAGGTGACCAGAAGCGTAGTCTTCGACAGGATTAGTTATCCCCCTCTTATTCTGGCATTCTGCAGTTCAGTCCACTGATATGGCCTCCTTACACATATACCCATGCATATGTAGTGTAGTTCCTTGCTTGCGAGTACTTTGGATGAGTACTCACGGTTGCTTTCTCCCCCTTTTTTCCCCTTTCCTTCTTCCTGGTTGTCGCAACCAGATGCTGGAGTCCAGGAGCCAGACGCCACCGTCGACGACGACCCCTACTACACCGGAGGTGCCTACTACTACGTGCTGCCCGCTGACGACGACCTGGAGTAGTTTAGGAGGATCCCAGGCAGGAGGCCTGCGCCTCTTTCGATCTGTATCCCAGTTTGTGCTAGCCTTCTTAAGGCAACTTGTTTAACTTATGTCTGTACTCAGATATTGTTGCTTCCGCTGACTCGTCTATGATCGAGCACTTGTATTCGAGCCCTCGAGGCCCCTGGCTTGTATTATGATGCTTGTATGACTTATTTATTTGTAGAGTTGTGTTGTGATATCTTCCCGTGAGTCCCTGATCTTGATCGTACACATTTGCGTGCATGATTAGTGTACGATTAAATCGGGGGCGTCACAAGTTGGTATCAGAGCCGACTGCCTGTAGGAATCCCCCTTTCACACTTCTTGGCCGAAGTCGAGTCTAGACATTGCAAAACTTTTACTAACTTGGCTGTGTGCCTTACGGGCCCACGTCGCCATTGGGTGGTACTAGGATCTTTTACTCCTCGACCTTTACTCTGGGATTCTGAACCCTCTTCTATTCGGGTTAAACGATTTTCTACTAAAAACTAACTTTAGGTTCTCGAAAATACTTTCTCCCGGAGAGCCCCTTCAGTCCAGATGGTCACCGACTGCACCAGACGATTTCGGAGATACTCTTTGATATTCTCTCGAGACTTTGTGCCCATCACTTTTGCTATTTCCGACCACCGATAAATCCTTATGGATAACTACTTACACTTGCCATTCTTTCGATCATTCCCCATTCTTCTTGTTATTACAAGATACCCCGAAGTTTCTTTACTGTTCCGAAAATACTTTGTGCCTGCTGCCTTGGTGTTCTTTGTCACTTGAATACCCCTACGGTTAATTCTCGCACTTATCGAGTATCCGCTCATCCCCCAGTTGTTCATGTGTTACACAAAAGTCTTCGAAATACCACCCGATATTCCGAAAATCCTCAGCAACCTATTGCTCTGGAATTTCTTGTTTGCTTTCATTATGATTAACCCCATAAGTATAGAAATCTTATTGACATTCCTTGTCATTATCATTTTGAGTCTGTTGACTCAATATGCTGCGAATACACGCAATCATCATTGATCCTTATAAATTACCTTTCCGGCTGAGCTTCCATTCTTTTAACTGGAATTGGTTCTCGACCAATCCAATTGTCGTTGATTGTACCCTAAGGCTATTCAACTTATCCATCCCTAATCAGAACATTGCTTCTGATCCCTTGATTTGGAAATCATAATTCCTTTGCATTTGACAATTGAGTTAGTCAGTTATTTCTATAATCTGATCCCCTTGCATTCTTCTTCCTCTAGTTGAGTACCGATACTCGTATCAGATCCTTTGAGGACCATCAAGTCCTTTGTTGGATTGTTATCCGATAGTGTCCTACACATTTGATCACCTTGTGAGTTCTCCCCCTGATACATAATGCCTTTGTTAAGTTGTATCCTCTGCTTGGCCAGCCATGCTCTGCCTTCAAGCTTGAGTTAATTACTTCTAAAAGATTCTGGTATAGGATTCTAAGATGCCCCGATGGGTTGAACCTATGCCTTCTCTAAACCGTGTGAACCCGAAAGTTTTCACGAGTCATACTCTTCTGGTGCTTCACCAGATAAAATTTCAACACTGCAACTTCATCGAACGTGAGAAGTGAATGAAAGGTTATGCATTGGAGAAGTGGGAGTCGACCTTGAACTTGTGTTCATGCCCATGGACGCGATATATATCCTATCATTAAAGCTTCTTGTAACAATAACTATTTCCTTGATAACTAACCTATGGTATCTGTGAATTGATCCCTTGCAACCGTGGTTCCGACCATGATTGTTCTTCTTTGATCTCATTTCTCGGACAAGTTAAAACAATTGTCTTCTATGGATCAATACACCAGTCCCACCTTTACTTTGATCTTGTGTCGAGTATTACCCCCCTGATATCTCGAGATTATCATGGAACTGCATAACTCCTTATGAGTTCTTCATCAAGTGCTACGTTCCCACTGATTACAATTTTTCGCGGGCTCTGAGTTATTGAACACTCAAAGACACCGATAACTGAACCGAGTCCGCACTACGGTTCAACAACTCTTCAGTAAGCTTCTATAAATACGAGTTTGTACCCGATCACGCCATTCCTAGCCTGTTTGGCTATATCGTTGTCGTGACGAATTCTAACGGGGCTACCTGGTCCTTATTTTCGGAGCACCAATTTTCGACGATGAACTAACCTTACGTCGATTGTCCTCGTCATACCCTTTCACCTTAAACAACAAGCTTGAGTTCGAGTTTGTGTCGTAACTGTGGTTCCAATAACCTCTTGCTTCATCATTCCTTTGACTTGATGTTGTCGCTGGTTGACTACATCTGCATGAAATCTCTCGACAATTGTGTCGTGATCATCATCAACCTTATGAGCTCTTCCAGGAATTCAATTGAATTCATGATGGGTAATACCATCCTTGCCCTCGATGATTCCTATTCTCATCGACCACTTTCTTGCCTTCCGTTCAACACAACTTGTTCGTGTTTTGTGTAAACCTTGAGATCACTGCTACCCAGCAGTTGATCTTCCTTACCTCGGAAGTATTACCATCTCTTTTGTCAAGAATGTGGTGAGAATTTCACCACCTTTTAATAATTCTTGATATCATAATACTTCTTGCCATCTTCGTTCATTCCTTGGTCCCCGTATTGTTTTCAACCGGAATACCGACATTGGAGCTATGACGTGTGAATTCTAAACTCCTAGCAACCCTATTGCTTTGAAGTGAATGGGCGATAGTTCATTCTAAGTCCTTCGTTAATTGAATCACCATTCTGACATTGGTCGTGCAACCCAACCCATATTTCGGGCGCACATTTCAACCAATGTTTATTTGTGTATGTTTTCCTCGAGCATACTTCCTTATATCATTTGATTTGGCAAATGTTATCTCCTTGTTCACTTAATGGTGGAAATCCATCTTTTGGGGAATCTCGGCGAATTGCCGTTGGGTTCACCAGACACCTCCTTGTCCTCTCCTTGGGTTAGTGATGGACTCTTGTTAACGGAAATCACTTCATAGTTCATTTCCCCGAGAATCTTACAATGTCATCTCGTCAATTTGCGTTGCACCTTTTCTTCTCAGACATCCTGAGTCTGACATATCCTATCACCAATCAGATCTGAATCTCGGTCAGATATGATGGTTGGGATATATTTTCGAGAGTTATAACAATGGTCTTTATGTGACCGGTAAGGTGATGACATGCCTAGCGCACCGGGCCGGAGGACCCATTGTTATAGTTTTCCTTTTTAGCAAGGTTAATCATTCTTCCATGAGGAAATTGTAAGACTTATTCTATAAGTTGATTCCGATGGACCCTTTGTATCCAAAGTCTGGCCTTTGATTGAAGACCATGTCAATGCTATCTCGAAGCATGTCTGTGGTACTCCGAATTTCAACAAGAACATTTGAAGCCAATGCTAAATGTTTCTTACTAAATTATCCAAACACCGTTGTATGGGTAATGTCATGATACTCTCTCCCCTTTCCTAAAGGGTTTTCTACGTTGTATCCTGTCATGGATATCATGCTCTGCTCGTCCTTGGGGAGGATATACCCTTGAAATATGTGTTTAAACACATTTTCCTTTCCATTGTTCTGTTAATCTGATGCTCACATTTCCTTTACATTGGTTTGTTTAGCCTTTCCGGTGATCTATATGATCTAAGCAGCAATATTCTACTGCTTATGTAAACACATAGGTGCCCAACCTTGTCGGTAAGACCCTGTTACTATTGTTGATGACTTCCCGGTAGCCACCGATGGACGAGAACTTTGCCTATTGGTCCGCCTCGCTTCAACGAGCAGGAAAATGGTTCTCTTCGTCCCTCGCCCTTGGTACCGACATTGTTGCCGACATAATCGACAGGTTACCCTCTGACATGCCTTGCTTACATGATTGTGCAAGACGTCACCGCCTTCCCTATTTTAACCCACATGGTGGGCCCATAACCCACAGATCCATAGGATCGAAACCTGACTCTCTTGTACACCCTGTTGTCAAAGTTATCCCTCGTGCTTGACTTTCTATGTAATTCACGGGCCACCCGCCTGTCGATCTATTCTGTATCGGACACAATACTTATTCCCGTTGCTCTGAACCCCTTTCGCACTCTGCTTCAGGCAATGAACGATTGCCTATCCGCTTGAAACTTCTTATCGCACTGTCTTACTTTGCTCTCGATGTGTGTCATTTGTTCAACTCGAGAGATACTCATGAGTTCATTCTTGGGATACCCCCAGATGAATTTCCCTTGTGACATCCTATCGTTGTAGAGCTGCCCCTTACCTATTCGTAAGTACGATGGAGTTCCCCGAAGAAAGGACGACAACTTCATCATGATGCTTTGGAATAAAGAATTGAAGACATCAACGAAAGGGATTAACTTCTTCAAGAAGATCCATTAGAATAACCAGAACCCCCCCCCCCTTACTCCCCTCTTAAAATCTCGGGACGAGATTTCTTGTAGTGGAGGAGAATTGTGACGCCCGGATAATTAGGCTACAGTAAACCCAAGATAATGATGCCACGTCACCACGGTTACTGTTGTTAATTTCGTGTTAGTTCAAAATCGATTCGAAATTAAAACTTAAAATAAAGTCAAATGGTAAAGATTTTCAAATATTAAAACTAAGATGTTGGGGTGTTGCCAAATAATGCATAGGTGGTTATTGTGGAGAAACCACAATTTTATAAAACGTTTAAAGACTCTAAAGTAATTAAAACGCAGCTATGACGATTAATTAAATGCCCTTTTAAAAATAATAATAATGCAAACTATTTTAATTAGGTGTCATACTTGTTGGAGCAGTAGATTAAATTATAACATTAATTTAGGAGTTGTATTTATATTTTATACAACAACAATTAAAAGAATGAACTAGAAAAGAAAATTAAATAAAAGGAAAAAAAACAGAACTAACACACACACACACAAAAAAAGGAAAGAGAAAGCCCCCCCTGGGCCGTGGCCCAACTGGGCCAACCCAACCGGCCCAGCCGGCCACCCCACCAGGCCGGCCCAAACCCCACCCCTTATCCACTCCCCTCACCCCCCCGCAACCCTAGCCGCCACCCACTCGCCCCCCCACTCCCACTCCCGCACGTCGCTCCTCCCCCCCCTCCACGAACGGATCCGATCGGGGGAACGAACCCCGTCGCCCCCTGCGCCCCGACGCCATCCCGCCGCACGCCGGACCGCCCCGCCGCCACACGACGCCGCCCCGTCCTCTCCTCCTCCCCGACCAGCCACCCAGGGCAACGGCGCCCCTCGCCGCACGCCTGACGCGCCCGGAGCTCGTCCTCGCCGGAGCGCTCCATCGCCGGCCTGCCTCCCCGTCGCGCGTCGTCGCCGTCTCCCTCCTCAACCCCCCGCTGCCTAGACCCCACCATCCCACGGTGAGCTCCTGTGCCGAGCGCGCCACCCCTCTGTCCCGTGTCCGCTCCTCCCTCGCCTAGCCTGTGCGCCCCTCGCACCGTCCCGCCTCGCGCTCGTCGCCATGCCCAACCGTGGCCGACAGCACCCACTCGTGCCCTCACCGGCCTCTGTGGCCGCGCGCCGGCGCCCCCCCC